>NC_091131.1:13954799-14254799 GCF_040183065.1 Periplaneta americana | reverse complement strand
TGCTCCAGTCGTGCTCTTACGTCAACAACAACCGTGGGAAGCCTAGATGAACGATGCTTGCCCTTTTCACTCACCAGAGATCCAGTTGTTTCCAATTTGTTTACCAGTCCCAGTATTGTGTTTCTTTTGGGAGGATTGCGAACACCAAATTCTCTCTGGTATGCCCTTTGAGTAGCTGTAATTGAATTCGTAATCCAGTATTGCTTCACAAGGAAGAGTCGTTGATTTAATGTGTACTGCATTTTCACGTTGACACAAAATGTCGAAAACAGCTGCCAACAATAGGAATAAAACATAAACATCTGCGCATCTAGTGCTGCCAACAATAGGAATAAAACATAAACATCTGCACATCTAGTGACAAGGAATCGAAACTCCAGAACATTCTGCTTAATTTGGTGCTAAAATTGGGTAATTGAATGAATTTCCAACGGAATAATTAAAGAAAGAAATGTGTCAGTTCTATATAAATCACTCTGTATTTCAAATCGAGTGCCTCACGTAACCGAAAATTGTGCCCATGTATGATTTAGATGGATAATGATACAACCTTTTTAGTGAATGGAGAATAGAGAATGCCTTCTTACATGTATAGGGACATCACTTTATTTTTACCAACATTTTTAACATTAACCTGGCTATACTCGGAAACACTGTTGCCCCCTTCCATTACAGGAGTTTGATGTCACTAGTGCAATATGTAAACAAATCATTTTACTAGGTATATCTAGGAGGAGAGAAAAGTAGTGTATCCATTTATGTTGTAGGGAAATATGATATTACGATTTTCAGTTTGATCATCACTTTTACGGAATTTATCAAAATACAGTAGAGTAGTAACATTTTTTTTTCTTCAAAAACTCAACTTTTCAGGCGGCTATGTTCGTTATGTAATGTCTACTTTATTTAGCATATTAATTATTGGTGTTAACATACAATATAGAGAGTGTACTTAAATTGAGGGGGTCATAAGTAAAGGGCTGTAAGTGCACTTAAGTTACTTTTGAGAAAATGGGATGTAAATATTTAAGCTTTAGTAAAATCGGTGAAATTTTTATTTAAATTTTAATGTGTGATGTGATTAAAATATCCCTTTGCCACTGAAATTTTAGATACTTTTGCTTACACTGGATGCACTTAACTCATGTTATTACAAATGTCACTAGCATTCCTTTGCTTCTAGCCACCTCAATTCAAAAAAAGCTAATCTGAATTTTTAAACAAGTTGCTGAAAATGGCTGCAGGCTTCAATTCAGTACGCATATTATTAAAAACATTTTGAAGCATATTCTCTGAAATTGAATTTATCGTTTCTTGAATATAATTTTTAGTACTTTATTAATATAGGTTCTTTCTTCTATAGAAAACGCAATCATATTTCTGAAACACACTATACACTGCAGTGTTTACTTCACTGCTTGAAGACTTCGAATGCAACAGCGGCCGTAAGTTTGTGTGTCTGACGGGAGCAAGGACATTAGTGAAGGGGTGGGAGTGAAGTACATTCAGAAATGCAGGTACAATAAAAATGCAAGTAAAAATAAAATGATGTCCCTGTATATATTTAATATGCGTATCCCAATTGAGATTAGATTCGAAATGCACTCCGAGAATATGATGTTACATCCTTTTTCCAGGGAGGTCTTGAATTATGAATCATGCCGCACACGGCGTCAAAGGCGTAGGATTGAAGCCGCCGCGGTTGCAGTAATACGAAACAATTGCAATTACTTTGATTGTCAGCGCTGAAGCAAGAGGCGGAGGGTTTGGAATTAGCGAGGGTCTTGCCGCTCCTTCATATGTTTTGCGACTCGTCATCATTGGGCGCTGTCACCCACAGTTGTGTACCAGATAGCACGTGAAAAAGCGGCGAAGGAGGGAGCGGAGACTCTCGGCGGCGGTGTAATTGCAATCGATCCCCGCCTCTCCCCCCACCCCATAATAGAGAATCTCCAGTTCACAGTTCACAGCACAGATAAGGACAGTGATTATTATTTATTGTGCGCTGTTTGTGTTTCAACGCTCTGAAAATCGTTTACAATTTTTAATCCGGTTAATGTCTGATATTCTTTCCAGTGATTTTTTTTTTTTTTTGTTTATACGTCATGTTCAACGGAAATATCCAGTCAGCGGAATTGATATCCTAATCGCCCAGATAATCTCTGTTAATATAGCGGCTCTACTTTTCTTTCTAGCGGCGTTTCGCGCTTCATCAAATGCGTTTAATGCGGGAACTAAAAAGCCCCGAGATTACACGTTAATTCTGCCCCGGGCTCAAACGGCTCCGTCACTACCAGGCCCGCTCACCAGACTGGAAGCAGCCGGGGCCTTGCTTTTATTCCCGACGCTTTATCAACTTTCGACGTTTACGAAAAAGTAAAAGTGTAATATAAATCCTCTGGCTTTTCTATTAGCCTACACAGACAGTTCCCCGACACAGAAAAAGGCGTAATGTTGCTACCAGCAAAGCATTTTTCTACCGGTGATAGGAAGCATTGTCCTCGCAGTCAAATGTCTTTTTAGCCTCCTCATCAACTACTCAATATTTAGGCATATCTATCTATATATATAATTTGTATGTATGTATGTATTTATTCACACTGCAGTGGGTATATACCCGGTGGCAGTGGTAACTAATTACACTCAATAATGATAATAATAAACTTATTAATTAAAATACAATTAATAATAATACTAATAATTAATACTAATAATAATTAATAATAATAATAATAATAATAACAACAACACTGAACTGGTAATGGAAATTACGGGAAAACGGCTGAACGGATTTTAATAGATAACCCCTCATTTTGAAGCTTTGAACCCAAAGTTTTTCAGAAAAATAGTACTCTTCAGCGAAATATCAATTTTCCTACATTATTTTCCTATTTTCCAAAATCCATCTGTTGTCAGTTTTGAGAACTAATTGCATTTCAGCCACGGCCGACTTGATGCCGTGTTTTCAGAATAAAACAAAACACACACTACAATAAACAATAGGCTATTACACGAAGGCCGTGACCTGCAGGATTGCTGACATATTTAGAGTTCAAATTCAATAGCTTATTAAAAACTTCAAAACTTACTAAAAATAATTTACAGGTCTGATTCTGCAGTGTGTAATTTTCAGAGTACAGCTGTGTATTGTATATTGAAATCTACAAAACTTGAAGTGGTTTGATGACATTATTACCATTAGAAATGAAATTTCATTACAGTTAATGCCATGATGTGACTATTTTTCATTAATTATACATATTAATGCTATACTGATGATATGAAAGTGGGGTTATATAAGTAGATAATATAATAATAATAATAATAATAATAATAATAATAATAATAATAATAATAATGTTTTATTTTCGCTGGCAGAGTTAAGGCCATAAGGCCTTCTCTTCCACTCGACCAGCCTTAATCAATACAATACATAAATTTAAATTACAAATATTTTCACTACACTTAAAAGGTTCTCCAGCAATAATCTTCACTACACATTTATTTAAATTTAGATAAATCTATAAGGTAAAGTAGTAACTTAATTTATGAGCTAATTTAATTCAATCAATTATAATTAATTTAATATTTGAGATAGCTAGTAAAATGATGAAAATTAATTTAATATAAGCTTACTAGAACTATGTTACAGGGAGAATATATATATTTCTATTTCTATAATGAGAATATTAATGTAATTGTCATTAGAGGTTTTGTAAATCTATTTAGAGAAATTAAAGATAATAATAAAAGAATGGACAGATGTTAGTTTCATTATAAGTAACAAATATTAATCAGCAATTCATCTGTTAAGTAAGAATTTATGTAATTTTGACCTAAATGAAGCTATTGTCCAACAACCCCTTATATCACTCGGAAGCGAGTTCCAATTTCTAGCAACTGAAACTGTATAGGATGAAGAATATAAAGATATAGAGAATGTGTTAAATTAGATCTTCATTTCTATAATTTACTGAATGGCGGGTATATATTTATATATATATATATATATATATATATAACTACAAAACTTACGTCAGATAATAATATTGTTATTAAAAATAAAATATTTTTATAGTTATTAATCAAGTGGGGTTGGGTCTTTTTCATATACTTAATGCCGGTGTGATGTAGAAACTTATATGCGTCATTCTCTTCAGTATTGGCTCGAGAGAGCGCAAAAATTACAGTTCCTAAGGAAAGATGGTATAACTTACTAATAAAATAAGAAGCCTACAAACTTTTGTATTCTCTCGATCATTTCAGCAAGATATCTTACCAGGATAAAATGATTTTACTCTCTATATTTCAAGCTCTACATGCAGCAGCTATACCAAATGCCATGTCTATTGTTCGAAAGCATAGCAAACCTGACTTTTACAATCCACAATGAACTGAAATAGCTATTGCTTTACTCCCACATGAAAAACCCACTGATCGCCCTGACATTGTTACTTGCGTTTTCGCGTTGAAACTCAAGATACATGGGATACATAGGTTCAAGAAAAAGTATTTGACATAAAAACCATTCAGAGGGAGTATGTTTCATTATTATGGAAGCAAATAACTTTCAAAATGTCTGGTATTTTTCATTGAAAATCTGAAAAAATTTTATTTAAACGTCTAATGAACTTAGTTTGCAGTATTGGCTGCACAAGCCACTAGTATATATGTAATTTGAACTGGTAATGGAAATTACGGGAAAACGGCTGAACGGATTTTAAAAAATGATCCCTCATTTTGAAGCTTGGAATTCAAAGTTTTTCAGAAAAATAGTAGTTTTCATTGAAATGTCAATTTTTCAACATAATTTTCCTATTTTCCAAAATCCATCTGTCGTCAGTTTTGAGAACTAGCTAATTGCATTTCAGAATAAAACAAAACACACACTGCAGTAAACAATATTACACGAAGGTCATGATCTGTAAGAATGCTGACATATTTAGAGCTCAAATTAAATTGGTTATTAAAAACTTAACTTACTAAAAATAATATACAGATTCGATTCTGTGGTGTGTAATTTTCTGGGTACAGCTGTGTATTGGATATTAAAAACTACAAAACTTGAGTTGGTTTGATGACATTATTACCATTAGAAATGAAATATTATTGTAGTTAATGCCATGATGTGACTATTTTTCATTAATTACCATATTAATGCTATACTGATGATATGAAAGTGAAACGTTTTGGGGTTATATAAGTAGATGTAGAGAATAACTTAAATTAGATTTTGATTTCTATATTTTACTGAGTGGCGACTATATAACTTAGTATACGTTACTGAAAGCTATTAAACTTACGTAAGATAATAATATTATTAAAAATCAAATATTTTTATAGTTATTAATGAAGTTGGGTTTGGTCTTTTTCATATATTTAATGGCGGTGTGGTGTAGATATTTATATGCGTGGTTCTTTTCAGTATTGGTTTGAGAGAGAGTATCTTTCATTATTATGGAAGCAAATAACTTTCAGAATGTCTGGTATTCTTCATTGAAAATAAATGTGAAAAATGTTTATTTGAACGTCTAATGAACTTAGTTTGCAGCATTTGCTGCACAAGCCACTAGTAAGGGTATAGGCCTAATTGAAGCGTTGGGCCGAATAACGGTCTATGTTACAATTTTTCAAAATCGAGTTTTTAATGGAATAATGCTCTGTTAGTCTTACACAGCTGTCACAAAAATTGTTTTTCAATATCTGTACCAGAGGCGTTTCTACACGAGATACAACCATGAATTTCTTGGTTGGAACAACAGTATATGTCACCAGTCACTTCTAGCGTATCCAGTTGTTTACATCATATCGTGAGTTTATCTTTGGTTGAAATCCGAAGGCCTACAGTATGTATTACTGATTTGTTATGAATATGATTTCGGTGATGAATGAGGCCGGTGATATTCAGGGATGTTGTGGCCCGAATTTCCTGGAATTTGCCTTACGGTTGAGGAAAAACCCTGAAAAACCTCAACCAGGAAATTCAACCCGACCGGGAATCGAACCCGGGCCCTCTGCGTAAGAGATAAGCATTGTCACCCCTACACCACGGAGGTGGTCAAAATTTGTTTTATTCAGTGCTTATATTTTATTCACTCCTAGAATAGTACATTATGCAACGAGCCTATAATGGTAATAATTAAGACGCGAGTATGTTTATGAAACGAGCGCAAGCGAGTTTCATAATTTTCATACGAGCATATTATTTACCATTATAGGCAAGTTTCATACGAATTTTTATGCTAGACCATATTTCTAACTTGAAATTATTCATGAATATTCATGTTATTCTTATCTGACTGGGGAGCGGAACTGACCTTGTGCAATATCTCGTAAATTGTGAGATGTGCGCAGACGCGAAAGTATTGATTTTTTCCTAGAAACGAATGTCATTGACCTTGATATAATCTAGAGAGTAAAATAAAGATTAATCTTGATATAACCTTGAAATTATTTATTTATTTCAAATATACAGAATAAAGAAATATAATTACAAAACAAACAAAGAGAAATACAAATAAAATAATACAAGCAATATAAAAAGAAGATACAGTAGTATTGACAAAATTTGAGACCGAATGAGCAGCGCAGACCGAATGAGCATGATTTAGAGAGAATGAGAATGATTTAGACATTGAAAAACGAGATGACAAATTGAATATATTTGAATATTATTTACAATTAACGCTAATTATTATAGTAACAGAACATAACCTTCTGCGACAGTATTGGATTTCCAGCCTCCGTGACGTTTCGCTAGTTGTCTTTCGATTGCATATCCGAGAATAATCGATACTTGCGCTTTCATATTACTATAATGGTGTCTTTTGATTGGTGGAACACCTGAATTTTAATGAATAGATGTACTTTAATGAGGTCCATTAAAGGACTGGTACCAGATGTACAATTACTACATTTCGGCATGGTCGAGCATAAATACATTTAAAATGTTAAACAATTACTAGACTAAACACACAATGAAATCAACACTAATTGTCTTCTTTAATATTGAGTAGCACGACCAGAAGCAAGAGCCCTTACATTTTTTCAATATTTTTGAAAGGTATGCCCACAGTCTAGCATATACAGTCACGAAGCTTGAGTTGTGTGGGTTCTAGGAACAATAGACTGTGCCGGTACTATTTCGCATTGTCTGTAATGAGGCGATATTAGTGATCCTAGTGGTTAGCAACTATCTATGGATACATATTTACTACGTATTGAGCTTCGTGACTGTATATACCAGACTGTGATATGCCTTTCATGTTCCTACTTTTTCGTCACTCACAATAGTAATATGCGTTACAAGAGCGGTGTGTTGACGTTTTCATGTTCGAGGAAAAGATTGAAAAAGCGAAACGTAGTTGAGCTTTTTTAATTTCCGAGAACATGAAAACAAACATACCGCTCGTGTATCGTACATTATTTTGTGCGAAGATCGTTTATTACATACCTGAAAGACGAATTTCTAATTAGTTGCAATGAAATCTCCATCTTGGTTTCTGTTTAATGACGGCAACTTCGGAAAACAAATATATCTATTTTCAACATTGTTCCTATAAAATGTTTTCTGTGTTTATTATACTCCAGCAGGCCGTGATATACGTCTGTCTTTTTTTTTCCCCCAGTCTATAAATGCGAACTTAAAACAAACGGTAAGGTTATGTAATGATTTATTTTTCATTTTAATATTTAACAATATTATTTATATAACATATTGCAGTAATAACATCGGCATGTGGAATCTTGTTGATTTTTTCACGGCTTCCTTAAGGTTACTTGTATCAGGAATGCAATAAGTTTCGTGGAGTAGTAGACTTTACTTAATTTTTGCAAATATTTAAAAACAATAATTAACATTGCAATTTAGGTGAAATTGCAGTGGTAAGTTTCCAATTTATAATTATTACTATGTTAAACGTCTCTAAAAATAATATGTTAAAAGCCTAAAGCAGTAAAATGAATGTCGCGCTTAAGCGGTAAGAAGAGGGAAATTGTTATATGTGCTACGTTGGGAATACTGAATGTGGTATTTCACACTTACCGAGTATTGGTTCTGTGCGGAAAACAAGCAAATAGTACACACGATCTCGCACAAAATGACTTATATTCTTTCTGATAAATAGATGCAGATTTCTGCCAAACTATTGTGGACACAACAGCTTTGGCGACATTAAAGACTTCATGCGGTAAGAAAACTTCTTCTTTTCACGACATTTTGCTTCCGAAGAACAAAAATTCTAAATTTATTTATTCTGTATCCAACGCGATTGACATTGTCGTCTTCATTACTATTCTTTAAATCATAGCCAACTGTACATAATATTTAGTTGAACCAGGACGAATAGAAGAAAAAGTGTACGCACTTCTATGCTTTCCCATTGTCGGTGGCGGACCTGACAACTAGTGGCGCTTCGATCGCTAGGATCCATCTGTTGACTGAAGTCAGATACTTCGAAAATATATTTCTCTCGCGTTTAATGATGAAAGTTCCTAGGGATTGTTAATATGCTTTGTTGTTGAGAGTTATGTAGATGTCTTCAATTTGTTGTGCTTTGAATTAACCAGTGACAAAAGAATATTGTGTGGTAATTTACAAAATAATTACAAAAATTCCGTACTGTTTTGTTCCGGGTTATAGATCGGAATACAGTAGAAATAGTGTAACAATACATTTCTTTTCATCTCCCAAAGAAAAAGATGAGTTTGGAAAGTGGGCCAGAGAATTCCGCGGAAAGATAGGCAGCTTTCGGTAAATAACCGATCAGACTGTTTTAATATAAAACGTCATAAGACAGAAATACCGCGAGTGCGTTGAAAATTACAACCAGGAGCTGTACCTCACATTTTCCCCAATTTACCGAAATGATGAAATATATGAAAATAAACGTTGCGGAGTGGTATATTCGATGAGGTCAAATTCAGAGAAGAAATTCAATTTAATAATTATTCTCTTAGAGTGGACGTATTTGTTGATTTCGGAGATCTCACGTCTGATGTCCAAAAGAAACAATTAGCAAATCATGCATTAGTATTTATGCAAGATTGGATTCAACCAATTGCTATTTACTCTAGCAGAAACGCTACTCCACGTGATATTCTCGTTAAAATTCTTATACAAGTTATACTACAATTAGAAGCAGTTGGGGCGAGAGTAGTCAGTTTCCTTCTATTCGTCCTGGTTGAACTAACCATGGATAACAGTTGGCTTTGAATCAAACAATAACAAATGAGCCTAATATTTAATTTCAATTAAAAACTATTTTCACAGAAATATTACTTTCATATTAGTAGTGGGAAAAAATATTGTATGCAACACGAGAATTGATAGATTTTATTCACTCGTGGAAATTATCTCCTGAGGCGAATATTTAAAAACAATTAACTAATCCTAAAAGCAGTTAAAAACCCAACCAAATACCTTACTATAATAATACCGGACAGCTGTATACTAGCAGCATTGACGTGAGTGCCAAAAATCGCGGACCTGACATCTAGCGCAGAGGGATGGAATTACGTCCACATCTATACTAATAATAAATCTGTAGCCGAAATTTTTCTGGTAATTTTCGATTTTCCAAAAATAATTGGTCCTAACATATATAATTAACCACCCTGAAACCGAAAATCGCTTTTTTGAAATTTTTGTTTGTAGGTCTGTATGTTTGTTACCTTTTTACGCGATAATGGCTGAACGAATTTCGATGAAAATTGGAATATAAATTAAGTTCGTTGTAACTTAGATTTTAGGCTATATGGCATTCAAAATACATTATTTAAAAGGAGGGTTATAAGGGGGCCTGAATTAAATACATCGAAATATCTCGCTTATTATTGATTTTTGTGAAAAATGTTACATAACAAAAGTTTCTTTAAAAATAATTTGCGATAAGTTTTATTCCTTGAACAATTTTGATAGGACTGATATTTAATGAGATAAATGAGTTTTAAAATTAAAATAACTGCCATCTAAGGCCGTGTAATGAATTAAAAAACAAATGACTTCGTCTATAAGGGGCCTTGGACAGCAACAATCGAAAGCTATCAAAGCTAGCCTACAGAGAATGTTTCTGTGTTTGTATGAAGTAATATCGGAAGCAAAATTAACCGATTTGTATAATTAATTATTATTTCACCATTGGAAAGTGCAGTTTCTCTAGATGGACATAATGCTATAATGTTATTACAGTAACTTCTGATATAATATAATATATAATATAATATAATATAATATAATATAATATAATATAATATAATATAATATAATATAATATAATATAATATAATTTAAGTTATTTGAAGGGTTCAGAACCATAGTGGGCCAAGCGCCATTTACTGAATACGTAGAAAACAAGGGTTAAAATTAAGTTATTACCATAATTCAATGCAAACCTATAACGAGTAAAATAAAATATACACATTAAATCTAAATGATGTCAATCTTCATTAAACTATGGTTACATGTAATAAAAATTAATAAAAACATGTTAAAGGAATTGTCATTGCACCAAATGAGTGTCTCTGGACCAAAATGGTCGCATTTTAATTATTTGGATGCAATTTAAATTAAGTAACATATTAAACGATTTATCCTTCTATCAAACACGAATGTTCCCTGGATCAAACGTCCTATTTTAATTATGTAATTACTTTATATTTATTTCTAACGGGTGCAGCGGAGCGCACGGGTACGGCTAGTATACAAATATTAACGTAACGATATTCGGACTGTTATTTAAAACGTGAGTTACTAATGTGGAATTATATATGAAACACTTAATAAATGTTGAATAATATTTAATGTAAAATTATTATCTTATATCAAAGCTGCATATTATGAGAAATATTGCATACTTCATATTACTTTCCGTAATTAATTGTTACATATTTTTTCTTTGGTTTACCGAGACAAAATCAATCTGATATTAGGAATGAATTTACAGTAATGTTTTATAGACGCATTGCTGACAACTGCAAAGATAAAATTGATAGTAATCTGATGCTTGTAATAATTAGTAAAGACATGTGGACAACAATAAAACTTAATTTGATAAAACCTTAAAATCCAATACATTTTAACTTCTATTTATTTATTAGGTCTAAATAAAAAAAACTAATTTGTACTTTTCTATCAACACAAAGACGAAGGAATTAGGCCTACTAAAGAATGTTGTTGACTTACGTTTTATGAACTGTCGGAAATCGAAAGTACGATTTGGAGGAATTTGTAATGCTGCAATTGTCACAATTATAAACAGCACATATACACCCTGACATTTTAACACTAGTACTAATTCATAAAACTATTAACAAATTAACTAGCCCAGCAACAATATGCATTGCAGTTGATTACAGCTTGTTTCGCGAGTATCTCCATCCCGGCAGATAGGTAGCAGCACCATCGTCGTTCGCACGTAAAACTGCTAGCTGTCCGGTATTATTATAGTAAGGCAGGTATGCTCAAAATTGTAAAAGCTCCGATTACACGGATGATGCCGCACTGCATAACACACACAGTGTACGGACTGGGCTCCGCAACTACATTGCAGCACCGCCCGTGGCATCGCTCTCACTGTTTTACAAATACGGATAATAAACTGAATTTGAAAAAGGAAATATTCAGTTATTACATTATTTATTATATTTTACACAATTATGATACTATTATATCATAGATAATGTTATTTTCGTATTCCACATTCAACATGTGTAGGCCTATTCTTTTCTGCAAGTAATTGGAAATCTATTTCCAACGAATTTACTGCAATGCACAAAAGATTCTCATCTGTTAATCGGGACCTATGTTTGGATTTTTGGATTTAGCAACCTTCATTCTCGAAAATAATTGTTTGCACACATAGGCTACTGTATTTCGAGTGTCAGCGAATAAGCTCATCTTGGGTTATTTCGTTTTGTTTATTTTTTTTTTAAATAATTCTATGCTTGTCAAGTCATATTCTCTGCATCTAGTTCTGAATTCTGCGTTACTTTGTACATCAATTAACTCCTCCTGGAGATGCACTCTCACGGATTGTACTCAATTTACTATGAAAGGATTAACAAAAATATTAATATCACTTTCCATACGTCTAAAATCATTAAATCCATGTTCTGTGAATTCACATTTGAGCTGTTCCAGTAGTGAGATGTAATTAACTATATTTTGTTCAGGCACCATAGATTTCTTTACAAGTTCACGAGGGTTTTTAGTGAATTAGCTAATTCCCAACATACTACATAACTTGCTCCTAAATATAGACTCTGAATTGCTCGACTCTCTTCAATGTTTGGTGTATCATGAAGTGCTTTCAATTCTTGAAACTGTAGTGCACGTTGCACCCCTGAAAAATTATTTTATCATAACATGTATTTCTGTTGGAATAAAATCACCACAATAACAATAATTGTACTAGTAGTAGTAATAATAATAATAATAATAATAATAATAATAATAATAATAATAATCGGCTAATAATAATAACAATAATAATAATAGTAATAATAATAATGTTGATATATGAATACATATTGCAGAAAACAGATTCCCTGTCACTTCGGCATGTTCTGGATGGCAGAGCGTATAATGTTTTATGTTGCTCAGTAGTATTCCTGACAATACCTTACAACATAGTAAACACTTTACGTTTTCACAACAAAAATAGTCTTCCTCTCACACTATAAGGAATCATCGTTTGCTTACAGAAGGTTTTCACTGTGTCATTGTCCCGCACTGTTCGTACGTTACTAAGTACTTGAACTGCCTTCCGCAGTCATCCGTAGACCTTCGAACGAGGAACGGCACGCTCTACATTCGAAGGTTGTGATTACAGAACGTAATCGGGAATCAGAGAATGAGCATACCTGTAGCACAGTCTACTATATACAGTCGCGAAGCTTGGGGTGTTTTTTTGCAAATCTCGTGAGAAAGCGCTCCAAGTGGTTAGCAACTAGAAACAATAGACTGTCCATGGTCGACTTTGGACTGTGTCGTATTTCTATCGAGTGCTAGCTCGTTGCGTATTTCACATTGATGCTTGTGAAATGTTCGTTATTGCTTGTAATGAAAATGTTAATGGCTAAAATATAATAATTTGAATAATAATATGGGACAAGGAGGAGACGTTTGTAGTGCTATAAATTGTAGCAACAGTAAGAGAAAGAGGCCAGAGTTATCCTTTTTCCGATTTCCGAAAGATTCAGAAAGGCTCCTAGGTTTCCACAAGAATGCTGTGCAGAAACAAAACTCTTAATTTTGAAGTTCTTTGTGACTGTTAGAATACTTTATATCCTTAAATTTCACAATGAAATGTTTCAGTCTAACCGAAAGGACATTACATACCGGTTAAAGTTCTGTCACTTAGGCTGCTAAATTTCCAGAGAAATAAAGGTTAGGTCTACTTTTTTTCAGAGGATATATTTTTAATTGTAGCTATTAATTTTGTTATTATTTGTATGTGTTATTTTACTAAAGACGTAGAAAAATTAAGTTTGTTTTAATGAAATTTATTGATCACGTTTTATTTTCAATTCTGGTGGGATTATTATTGGTTAGGCCTACTTTTTTTTTTCAAAGGACATGTTTTTAATTATAGCTGTTAATTTTGTTGTTATTTTTATTTGTTGCTTTACTACAGACGTAGAAAAAGTCCGTTACAATAAAATTCATTGATCACATTTTATTTCCAACTCTGGTGTGATTATTATTGCTTAACCTCATCCCACTTTGTTAACTACGTAAGCTTACACTACAAGTACCGGTACAGGTAAGTTACTCCATTAATTCATATTTCCATTACTATTGTTGTAAAGGGAAATGCAAATTAATATTTATTGGTTTCATAGTTAATTATCGCTATAATCTTGAATGAGTGAAGCTATTGTAGTAAATTTCAGTTCGTTTTGCACAAACAAAAATTACATTAACTTATTTCTTGCAGGTATCTTCGAGTTCATGGTGGAATTTAATATACTTCATTAAAATAATAAATTAACTTTATGCATTTAATATTTCAATAATGGAAGGAAGGTGTTAATTTTTCACAAAAGAACACAACGAAAGTGTTTGTCATCTGCTAGGCGAGAGATCTGCGATGATGAGGCGATAGTAGCGATCCTAGTGGTGGGCAACTACCCATGTTTGCATTTTTACTACATATTGAGCTTCGCGACTGTATATAGTAGACTGTGCCTGTAGTAAGGTATTTGATCCAACCGTTAGTTCCGCACAGAACAGAGAGTGAAGACGACAAGGACCTCGGTCACAGCCTCGTACTGTACACACTTCTTGTAGAAACACAGTACGTACCTTCCCCACACTTCATAAATTTCCAAACTAAGAGAAATACGGAGATGCAATGACATCTGGGTAGAAGCCAAGTTGCGCTTAACAGGTCTACAAATAGGCTCATATAAACGAACAGCAAATAAAGGCGTACACAGAAGCGCAGAGGTGACGCCCCCCATTGGTTCACAGCTGCGAAACACCTGATTTATATCAGGGGGCTGAATGCAGTGCGGTGCTAAATTGTCTACCAGGAGCATTTTGGCGCCTCCATAAAAATTTTCACCAAAACAAAACAGCTTCCTTGCAGAATATTTCATTTCCCCAGCTTCAACACTATCAGTAAAATACGATAGCTGTCCAGTTTCTAGACTAATCTAGCACATAAAACGTAGTAGGGCCTAGCAGTAGTAAGTTAGTAGGAATAGTGATTTAGGTGTAGTAGTATTTAGTATTTATTTATTTAACCTGGTAGCGATAAGGCCGTCAGGCCTTCTCTGCCGCTCTACCAGGGGTAGTAGGCCTAGTAGTACCGGGACATCATTTTATTTTGTGCGAGATCGTGTGTACTATTTGCTTGTTTTCCGCACAGAACCAATGCGCGGTAAGTGTGAAATACCACATTCAGTATTCCCAACGTAACACACATAACAATTTCCCTCTTCTTACCGCTTAAGCGCGACATTCATTTTACTGCTTTAATCTTTTAACATATTATTTTTAGAGACGTTTAACATAGTAATAATTATAAATTGGAAACTTACCACTGCAATTTCACCTAAATTGCAATGTTAATTATTGTTTTTAAATATTTGCAAAAATTAAGTAAAGTCTACTACTCCACTAAACTTATTGCATTACTGATACAAGTAACATTAAGGAAGCCGTGAAAAAATCAACAAGATTCCAGATGCCGATGTTATTACTGCAATATGTTATGTAAATAATATTGTTAAAATATTAAAATGAAAAATAAATCATTACATAACCTTACCGTTTGTTTTAAGTTCGCATTTATAGACTGGGGGAAAAAAAAATACAGACGTATTTCACGGCCTGCTGGAGTATAGTAAACACAGAAAACACTTTATAGAAACAATGTTGAAGAAAGATATTTTGGTTTTCCGACGTTGCCGTCATTAAACAGAAACCAAGATGGAGATTTCATTGCAAATAATTAGAAATTCGTCTTTCAGGTATGTAATAAACGATCTTCGCACAAAATAATGTACGATACACGAGCGGTATGTTTGTTTTCATGTTCTCGGAAATTAAAAAGGCTCAACTACGTTTCGCTTTTTCAAACTTTTCCTCGAACATGAAAACGTCAACATACCGCTCTTGTAACGTATGTTACTATTTACTAACAGTTCTAATATTAACCTGTGTATACCTTTGGATTAACTATTGAGAACCGAAAACACCGTTTGCTACCCCCTTCCAAGACTGGAGTTCGACGATACTGGAGTAAAATACAAACAAATCACTTTACTAGGTATAGGAGGGAAGCAAAGTAGGCCATATTTAGGCCTAAGTAAACTAGGAAATATCGCGATTTTGAGTTTGATAATTTTCATTAGGTTTTTGTTTAATCAAAATATAGGCTAGTACAATATTAACAATGAGCGTTTTTACTCAAGAACTGAGGTATCCATGCTGACGTATTCATTATGCAGTGTATATTTTACTGTCTACAGCACATTATCGTACAATATAGAGAATGTAGTTAAATTGAAAAATAATTATAATGTGGATATCTAACACATTTTCGAAAACTATAGCCGTAGCATATATTTGTAAAATAGGGCTCCTTCCCTTGGAGATATAATAATAATAATAATAATAATAATAATAATAATTGACATTGAGGAAGAAAGACGAATACAGAATAATGGCTAATGAAATTAAATTTATGAGATATACAGCGGGATATACGAAATGGGATCACAAACGCAATGAAGATGTAATGGAAGAATTACAACTAGGACTTGTAATTAATCACGTAAAACATTATCAGAACAACTGGATAAATCATCTGCATCGCATGCATAGAGATAGAATCCCAAAAGTCGTGCTCCACATCGTCCAAACGGGAAGAGATTTCTCGGTCGTCCAAAGAAGCGCTGGATTGAAAATTCAACTGTGAGATCGTAACAGGCCATTTGGCCTAATACTTGAAGGGAAGAAGAAGAAAATAATAATAATAGTAATAATAATAATAATAATAATAATAATAATAATAATAATAATACACATGGCCAACTACTGTACATGAAACCACTTTCAATTTTTTATACATGGATTTCTTATGGCAATGTTAATAATTATCTTTGTCTCATAGCTTGAAATACACACATATATAATATACTAGTGGCTTGTGCAGCAAATGCTGCTGCAAACTAAGTTCGTTAGACGTTCAAATAAAAATTTTTCAGATTTATTTTCAACTAGCCGTATCCGTGCGCTCCGCTGCATCTGTTAGAAGTAAATATAAAGTAATTACATAATTGAAATAGGACGTTTGATCCAGGGAACATTCGTCTTTGATATAGAAGGATAAATCGTTTAATATGTTACTTAATTTAAATTGTATTTAAATAATTAAAATGCGATCATTTGGTACAGAGAGCACTCAGAAGTTACTGTAATAACATTATAGCATTATGTCCATCTAGAGAAACTACACTTTCCAATGCTGAAATAATAATTAATGATACAAATCGGTTAATTTAGCTTTCGATATTACTTCATACAAACACAGAAACATCCTCTGTAGGCTATCTTTCATAGCTTTCGATTGTTGTTGTCCAAGGCCCCTTATAGACGTAGTCATTTGTTTTTCATTTCATTACACCGCCTTAGATGGCATTGTATTTTAATTTTAAAACTCATTTATCTCATTAAATATCAGTCCTATCAAAATTTTGCAAAGAACAAAACTTATCGAAAATCATTTTTAAAGAAACTTTTGTCAAGCAACATATTTCACATAAATCAATAATAAGCGAGATATTTCGATTTATTTAATTAAGGCCCCCTTATAACCCCCCTTTAAATAAAGTATTTTGAATGCCATATAGCCTAAAATCTAAGTTACAACGAACTTAATTTATATTCCAATTTTCATATAAATCGGTTCAGCCATTATCGCGTGAAAAGGTAACAAACATACAGACAGACATACAAACAAAATTTTCGATTTCAGGATGGTTAATTATATATGTTAAGACCAATTATTTTTGGAAAATCGAAAATTACCAGTAAAATTTCAGCTACAGATTTATTATTAGTATAGATGAAGAATACTTCTCTTTTTGATAGTTATTTGCTTCCATAATAATGAAACATACTCCCTCTGAATGGATATTTTTAGGCCAAATACTTTTTCTTGAACCTATCCAACTTCAGTTTTTGAGTTTCAACGCAAAAACGCAAGTATCAATGTCAGGACGATAGCAGTAGCTATTTCAGGTCATTGTGGATTGTAGGCAAAAGTTAAAAAAATGTCAGGTTTGCTAAGCTTTCGAACAATAGCATTTTCGTGTAGCTGCTGCATGTAGAACTTGAAATGTAGAGCGTAAAATCATTTTATCCTACTAAGAGATCTTGCTGAAATGATCTGGAGACTACAAAATTTTCTAGGCCTCTTATTTTATCAGTAAGTAATACCTTTTGATCTTTCCTTAGGAACTGTAATTTTTGCGCTCTCTCGAGCCAATACTGAAGACAATGACACATATCAATATCTACACTACACCGCCATTAAGTATATGAAAAAGACCCAACCCCACTGGTTTAATAAGTATAAGAATATTAGATTTTTAATAACAATATTATTATCTTACTTAAGTTTTGTAGTTATATATAGCAGTCACTCAGTAAATTATAGAAATGAAGATCTAAATTAAGATATTCTCTACATTTACTTACATAACCTCAAAACGTTTCACTTTCATATCATCAATATAGCATTAATATGTATAATTAATGAAAAATAGTCACATCATGATATTAACTATAATAATATTTAATTTCTAATGGTAATAATGTCATCAAACCACCTCAAGTTTCGTAGATTTGAATATCCAATACCCAGCTGTACTCAGAAAATTATACACTGCAGAATCAGTTTTTAATAACAAATTGAATTGAGCTCTAAATATATCGGCAATCCTGCAGGTCATGGCCTTCGTGTAATAGCCTATTGTTGATTGTAGTGTGTGTTTTGTTCTGAAATTCAATCAAGTCGGCCGTGATTCAATAAAATTAGTTCTCAAAACTGACAACAGATGGATTTTGGAAAATAGGAAAATTATGTAGGAAAATTGACATTTCAGTGAAAACTACTACTTTTCCGAAAAACTTTGGATGCCAGGCATGAAAATGAGGGGTCACTCATTAAAATCCGTTCAGCCGTTTTCCCGTAATTTCCATTACCAGTTCAAATTACATATATATATATAATACATATAGCCTATATATACATATACATATATAGGTACGACTTGGAACCCAAGCAACTTCACTTCTCTTCCGGAGGAAACCATGCTAAGGATATTTTCGCCCTTTAAAGTCCATAGTTTTCAGCCGGATTTCAACTCGCGGCATTCGGAGCCAAGGATAAAAATTTCATGAATCACGTCTGCTATTCAGTGGCGACAGTGAACTCCGCAAATCGAACGTCGAAGGTAACAGGCTGTAGGCTGACAAATGAAATTCATAGGCAGGCGTTTGCTGTTTAAATTAGAGGAGAAATTAGCAAGGAAAATGAATCGCGGCAATCGCCTGTCTTGCTCGTGCGTCACATGGTCTCGAGTGACACGTGGAAGCAATGGCTGCTATAACTCTCGGCCGTATGCCGGTACCAATACCATTCTTATGAGAGTGGGTTCTGTCGTGATCGATGATTGAATGCATGAAGTGGGAGAGGGGGTCCGGGTACCTCGACCGCGCCGAACACCTTGCCAGTGTCAATGACAAGACAGGATAGCAAATTGAAGTGGAGAAAAATCTCCCTAAACCAGTGTTCTACGCTAAGATGGCAAACACTTTCATTGTACACTATTACGTTTTACGCATTTTTAAATAATTCAGTTTACTATATTTAACATTGATATCCCCAATTACAGGATACTAACGTATTGAAATTGTCATTAAATAGACATGTAGAAATAATAATAATAATAATAATAATAATAATAATAATAATAATAATTCTATACTAATAATAAATCTGTAGCCGAAATTTTTCTGGTAATTTTCGATTTTCCAAAAGTAATTGGTCCTAACATAGGCCTATATAATTAACCACCCTGAAACCGAAAATCGCTTTTTTGAGATTTTTGTTTGTATGTCTGTCTGTATGTTTGTTAACTTTTCACGCGATAATGGCTGAACGGATTTCGATGAAAATTAGAATGTAAATTAAGTTCGTTCTAACTTAGATTTTAGGCTATATGGCATTCAAAATACGTTATTTAAAAGGGGGCTTATAAGGGGGCCTGAATTAAATAAATCGAAATATCTCGCTTATTATCGATTTTTGTGAAAAATTTTACATAACAAAAGTTTCTTTAAAAATCATTTCTGATAAGTTTTATGCTTTGAAAAATTTTGATACGACTGATATTTAATGAGATAAATGAGTTTTAAAATTAAAATAACTGCCATCTAAGGCGGTGTAACGAAATAAAAAACAAATGACTTCGTCTATAAGGGGCCATGGACAACAAGAATCGAAAGCTATGAAAGATAGCCTACAGAGAATGTTTCTGTGTTTGTATGAAGTAATGTCGGAAGCTAAATTAACCGATTTGTATAATTAATTATTATTTCACCATTTGAAAGTGTAGTTTCTCTAGATGGACATAATGCTATAATGTTATTACAGTAACTTCTGAGTGAATCGAGGACAGGTAAGATTAAAATAGCTTCTTGTGCACAGAAAACTTGATAGGATATTCTGTATATTCGTTTCCTGTATTTCTTAAAATAATGTTTATGTAAGTTACATCCGCTATCAACACAATTTTTTATAATATAATATAATATAATATAATATAATATAATATAATATAATATAATATAATATAATATAATATAAGTTATTTAAGTTATATGAAGGGTTTAGAACCATAGTGGGCCAAGCGCCATTGACTGAATACGTAGAAAACAAAGGTTAAAATTAAGTTATTACCATAATTCAATGGAAACATACAGTATCGCAAGTAAAATAAAGTATAGGCCTACACATTAAATCTAAATGATGTCAATCTTCATTAAACTATGGTTGCATGTAATAAAAATTAAGAAACATGTTAAAGGAATTGTCATTGCACCAAATGAGTGGTCTCTGGACCAAAATGATCGCATTTTAATTATTTAAATACAATTTAAATTAAGTAACATATTAAACGATTTATCCTTCTATCAAATACGAATGTTCCCTGGATCAAATGTCCTATTTTAATTATGTAATTACTTTATATTTATTTCTAACGGGTGCAGCGGAGCGCACGGGTACGGCTAGTAGTAGTAGTAGTAGTAGTAGTAGTAGTAGTAGTAGTAGTAGTAGTAGTAGTAATAATAATAATAATAATAATAATAATAATAATAATAACAATAATAATATTTTATTAAGTTGTCCACTAGTCCACCACAAGTCCTTTATGCATTTGTCTGGATATGAACCCAGGCTTGTGCAATACGAATACGACGCTCTAGTCTAGCACTAGCCGTTAAACCAGTGATGCGCCTGTAATCTAAATTAACGAGAAACTAGACAATAAATGACGGGAAACGCTCAGATAAGTATAGAGTAAACAGGTAGATAAAGACAAACATGTAGTGCTGTACCTACGCGGACAAGAGGCGGCGACAATCCATGTCATGCGTGCGAGTGCTTGCACAATAAAGTGGAGGGCGGTGTGCTAACAACATCGATAATAGCTCCTCCGCCAATGGCGTCTCAGAAAACGCGGCGTCTCCCCCTCGATCGCGTTGTATTGCAATCGAGGGCGGAGTCTAGCGTCTTGTTTTAAGGCAATTCTCTTACAATGCCGGTCGGCCGGCTGGCTGGCTATCACCCATGCACCAGTGCACAAGGGTCACCGCGATGCAAGCCACAGCCAGTCGTCGTCGGTTTCAGATTCAACGCCTTCTAAATACACCGTTTCATTACATTTCAGACTTTCGTGATCAAGTATTTATGAACATCAGTTTTTAGGTAATACCACATGGTCTGTTGCAACTTGAAGAGGAGGCAGATCTATCTTCCAACTTTGTTTCTTTTCTTTTCCAAAGGTCCTTATCTATAGGTCGATACTACTTACTGGCTTTTAAGGAACCCGGAGGTTCATTGCTGCCCTCACATAAGCCCACCATCGGTCCCTATGCTGAGCAAGATTAATCCATTCTCTATCATCATATCCCACCTCACTTAACTCCATTTTAATATTATCTTCCCATCTACGTCTCGGCCTCCTCAAAGATCTTTTCCCTCCGGTCTCCCAACTAACACTATATATGCTTTTCTGGATTCGCCCATACGTGCTACATGCCCTGCCCATCTCAAACGTCTGGATTTAATGTTCCTAATTATGTCAGGTGAAGAATACAATGCGTGCAGTTCTGCGTTGTGTAACTTTCTCCATTCTCCTGTAACTTCATCCCTCTTAGCCCCAAATATTTTCCTAAGCACCTTATTCTCAAACACCCTTAACCTATGTTCCTCTCTCAGAGTGAGAGTCCAAGTTTCACAACCATAAAGAACAACCGGTAATATAGGCCTAACTGTTTTATAAATTCTAACTTTCAGATTTTTTGACAGCAGACTGGATGATGAAAGCTTCTCAACCGAATAATAACAGACTTTTCCCATATTTATTCTGTGTTTAATTTCCTCCCGAGTATCATTTATATTTGTTACTGTTGCTCCAAGATATTTGAACTTATCCAACTCTTCAAAAGATAAATTTCCAATTTTTATATTTCCATTTCGTACAATATTCTCGTCACGAGACATAATCATATACTTTGTTTTTTCGGGATTTACTTCCAAACCTATCTCTTTACTTGCTTCCAGTAAAATTCCCGTGTTTTCCCTAATCGTTTGTGGATTTTCTCCTAACATATTCACGTCATCCGGATAGACAAGCAGCTGATGTAACCCGTTCAATTCCAAACCCTCTCTGTTATCCTGGACTTTCCTAATGGCATACTCTAGAGCAAAGTTAAAAAGTAAAGGTGATAGTGCATCTCCTTCCTTTAACCTGCAGTGAATTGGAATAGCATCAGATAGAAACTGGCCTATACGAACTCTGCTGTACGTTTCACTGAGACACATTTTAATTAATCGAACTAGTTTCTTGGGAATACCAAATCTATAGGTCGATAGTTTAATAAAATTAGTCTATAGAATTTTTGGCGATCAATTCTCTTTATGTGCCCGTGTAATTTATATTTTCTTTCCTGTTGTCGTTTCGGTAGTACAGTTTCGTCCGTTCTTTCTCTCTATTTACTGGAAGAAGGATATTCATATAATTATGTCTCGTGACTAGAAACCAGTACGAAATGGAAATATAAAAATTTGAAATTTATCCTCTCAAAAGATAGAAAAATTCAATGCACCTTAGAGCAACAGTAACAAATATAAATGACACTCGAGGGCAAATTAAACGCAGAATAAATATGGGAAATGCCTGTTATTATTCGGTTCAGAAGCTTTTGTCATCTAGTATGCTCTCAAAAAAGATGAAAGTTAGAACTTATAAAACAGCTAACTTATATTACCGGTTGTTTTCTATGGTTGTGAAACTTGGACTCTCACTTTGAGAGAGGAACATAGGTTAAGGTTGTTTGAGAATAAGATGCTTAGGAAAATATTTGGGGCTACAGGAGACTGGAGAAAGTTACACGACGCAGAACTGCATATATTGTATTTTTAATCCAACATAATTAGGAACATTAAATTCAGACGTTTGAGATGGGCAGGGCATGTAGTATGTAAGGTTGAATCTAGAAATGCATATAGAGTGTTAGTTGAGAGAGCTGAGGGAAAAAGACCTTTGGGGAGGCCGAGACATAGATGGGAGGATAATATTAAAATGGGTTTGAGGGAATTGGGATAAGATGCTAGGAACTGGATTAATCTTGCTCAGGATAGGAACCGATGGCTGGCTTATGTGAGGGCTGCAATGAACCTCCGGGTTCCTTAAAAGCTATTTGTAAATAAGTAGTTTATTATTACAGTAGAACCCCGATTATCCGTCACCCTATTAACCGATTTTTGGATTAACCGTCTGTCTTTCTCTCGCCTTTTTTCGTTGCAGAAGTATTACTATATATTATATTAGCATGCAATTTTTCTAGAGTGTTATTACAAGCCTTTACCCTTACAAGTATGGTGTACTGTTCGAGTTGTCATATTATATGACCAGGGTGCGAATTAAGATTTCTGATGAGAGGGGCATAGAATCCTAGATAGAGAAAATACCATACATAAAATTATTATCATCCTCACTCGATACGGCTCAACGATTTGTCACACTGAGTTGCTTGTCTTGCATCTTAATCATAATAATAATTAAATCCATGATCAGGCTTAAGATAAGAAGTGTAATTTCTAAGTGATTGATTGTTGTCAACTTTCCAGGGAAGATAATACATCAATATTATTTTCTTTGCTTACTTTGTGCTTTATAAAGTACATATACTCTTATTAAAACAATTATATTTTGTGAGGATGGGATAGAAGTTGGCAGGGATATTAATATGAATTTATGAGAGGGGATAACTTTCCAACAAGGGGGAAATCACCCCATCCCCTCCGTTAATTCGGACCCTGTGTATAACTTCTGTATAAAAATTCTACTACAGGTTTCAAAACAAATCTTGTTGTGCTAAGTAACGGAAAAAAAAGTGTAGGCCTAAAAAATTGAGTGGTTTGGGGAAAGAGAAACTGTGGCTCATCTCGGATCAGAATACGAGATTGGAGTGTATAAAGTATGTAAATCTACAACACGAGACCCCCACTATTCCTATCTTTCCACAGACAGACACTTTCCCTTAAAAATCCGTCGTTGACAACCAGACTTACCACTACCTAGGGTCTTAAATACAAGACCATGGAGGAATTTACCAAAGTGCATTATTCTCTAAATTTACGAAAATGGTTCATGGTACGGATTATCCGATTTTTTCGATTAACCGTCCAGTCCATCCCCTTCATTATCACGGATAATAGGGATTCTACTGTATTATTATTATTGTTATTATTATTATTATTATTATTATTATTATTATTATTATTATTATTATTATTATTTACTATTACTATTATTATAATTATTAGACATTTAAGGTGCAACAATTCTATTTTACAAAAGGACATGTCAGGCCTAGGCCTATAGTTTGAATAAAGGACGAATAAAAATCATAATGATAGAAAAATTTTTATTATTATAAGCAGACTTGTAGCCTACTGCTCTGGCACTTGCCCCCAAAGATGATGAAATCCTGTTGGAGTCGGTTTTAATTTGCTGTAGATTCTTCCTCTTATTTGACATAACTCATAAATAATGATTTTATGGCTTAAGTACTATTCTCTAACTCATAGATGTCCAATTGTAACTCGTACGAGGTAACCCCTGGCATAAGCAACCCGCAGCGCATATTCTTTAAGGTCGTTTTTCCTATTTTATAGGGAAAGTTATTGGCATAAGCAGAGCAGGCTTGACGTGCAGTATCTCCTGGCTCTATAAGCGTTTGTACACCGATGTTCGAACTTATAATGTAATCTCAGAACATCATTCTCAAATGAAAACATACACCACATTCATGCTAGGGACTGACTTCAGAATTGCCTAAAACTACATATTAATTCTAAGAAAGATGACGTTATATCCACTCCTACATTCGGTACCATTTCAATGTTTTTACCGGAATTGTGCGGCAACTTCTCCGTATCCTACGTATGACAGTTAGTCTAATCTCAAAACTGCAGGCGTCTTCGTTCTCTCTCCGTTATCAGTACCTACAATAATATTTTGTAAGATGAATATGATGAAAAATAATTCAAACACAAAGATACTAACCGAAATTACGCGTCACCTGCCATTTAAAAAAATTATTCAAATATCTATGAGCTGCAATATTTTTTTACATCTTTAGAAATTTCTTCAGTGAAAGTAGATAATAATAATAATAATAATAATAATAATAATAATAATAATAATAATAATAATAATATTGATCTTACACTACCACTACCATGCCGTTTTCTGAAAGAATTTGTAATTATGCATAAATCTTCAGCAATTGTTTGATGAAAACTTGAAAAAATATTTAATAATAAGTTATATAGGCCTAGGATATTTCAGTATTTTAATTTTCGTTGTTTTCAATGTTGAGGTGAAGATTTTATTTACTCATCTGGGTGCAAACTATAACAGAGAGGGTTTGGAATTGAACGGGTTTCATCAGCTGCTTGTCTATGCGGATGATGTGAATATGTTAGGGGAAAACTCACAAACTATTAGGGAAAAGACGGGAATTTTACTTGACGCAAGTGAAGAGATAGGTATGGAGGTAAATCCCGAAAAGACAAAGTATATGATTATGTCTCGTGGCCAGAACACAGTACGAAATGGAAATATAAAAATTGGAAATATATCCTTTGAGAAGGTGGAGAAATTCAAATATTTTGGAGCAACAGTAGCAAATATAAATGACATTCGGGAGGAAATTAAACGCAGAATAAATATGGGAAATGCCTGTTATTATTCGGTTGAGAAGCTTTCGTCATCTAGTTTGTTGTCAAAAAATCTGAAATTTATAAAACAGTTATATTACCGATTGTTTTGTATGGATGTGAAACTTGGACTCTCACTTTGAGAGAGGAACAGAGGCTAAGGGTGTTTGAGAATAAGATGCTTAGGAAAATATTTGCGGCTAAGAGGGATGAAGTTACAGGAGAATGGAGAAAGTTACACAACGCAGAACTGCACGCATTGTATTCTTCACCTGACATAATTAGAAACATTAAATCCAGATGTCTGAGATGGGCAGGGCATGTAGCACGTATGGGCGAATCCAGAAATGCATATGGAGTGTTAGTTGGGAGGCCGGAGGGAACAAGACCTTTTGGGGAGGCCGAGACGTAGATGAGAGGATAATATTAAAATGGATTTGAGGGAGGTGGGATATGATTGTAGAGACTGGATTAGTCTTGCTCAGAATAGGGATCGATGGCGGGCTTATGTGAAGGCGGCAATGAACCTGCGGGTTCCTTGAAAGCCGTAAGTAAGTGTGTCCAAACTAATTTCACCACAGTAATCTATATTAAAGGAACTATGAATAAAATCAATTGAATTTAACTGAAAAAAGTAAAATGTCATTCCAAAACACTTTACCGCATTACGCGTGGTTAGTAAAGGATCATTAGGTCTATACATTTGACTTGGAATTACTAGACCTGTACCCGGGACAGATCCGTACACTTAGACATGGTTTGACCCATTGTGCGCCCTATATGCGATGATTGTCCAAGTCCAACAAATGAATGGCCTGAGTGACATTCGTGAATCCTACGCTGACAGGTGGGCCATCCTGTCTCTGCCTCTGATACAGCCAGGTACAAGAGTAGTCTGAGAAGTCATAGAGCTCCAAGTCTCTCCTATATCAGCATCAGAAATCTCTGCTGCCTAAAAGACTTCATCCCAGCCTATTTTGACTAAAACAGAAATGAGGGAGAGGTGGAGAATGTTGGTGGAATGATAGAGGGAAACGGGAGTATCCGAGAAAAATCCTCTGTGCTTTGTGCACGACAAATTCCATCACGGTCTGACCGGGGATCGAACCCGTGCAGCCTGGATGGAAGCAGAAAGCTAACACTTGAGTCAAAACCCGGCTGGCTGTTATACATTGTACAAACTTCAGTCCAAGGCAATTTTTAAGGTAGCATCCTTCTGCTTTGTTAAGGCTGGTTCACAATAAACCGGGAACGAGACCCAGAATGAAAACGAGAAGCAGAGGACGTGAATATGAAAATTTTTGATTCACAATAAACCGAGAGCTTAGACGACTATGCATATTGATATGCATGTCAATAACGATATGTAAAGTCGATATTACGCATTCTGATGTTATTTGTGTATAATTGACCAATGACGTTCTCTCATGAGTACAAGGTAGCCAACATAAACATAGGTTAACAAACTTCGAAATTTCAACTGAAACATTTCATTAGGTACGGTACTATAAATATTCCCATGCATCTTTATTATCACAACCTATTTTAAGTCTACCATAACGTAAAATAATTAGAGAAGAAACATTTGTAATAGAACAAAAATGAACACAACAGTAGTTATTGAATTGAAGCATGAATATGTAGTGTGTAATACAACCAATACAGTAATAAAATATGATTCACTTACGATCGGTGTTCAAAGATGCAGCTATTGAAAGCTTATTGTAAACGTGAGGATTTTCCTCAACACTCAATATTACAATCTCATCAAATAAAACTTGCTTCATGATGCACAGCACAAAATAAAATAATGCATAGGTTATGTCACGGTCTTCTTGCTACAAAATATACGACGATAAAATAGCTTTTTAGATGCAATAGAATGAATCTAGTGGGCTGTGATCGGAAACGTGAATGCCAAAGTTGAAACTTGGCCAACTCTCCGTTCCCGATCCCGGGCTCCGGCAAGCTTTTCGTTAATTGTGAATGCTCACATTAAAATGTACACATTTTAACAATTTTACCGTTTTCATTCCGATTCTCGTTTCCGGTTTATTGTGAACCAGCCTTTACTGGTAGCTTGGCAACAATTCCACTAAGCGAAGCCATAGCAAGAATTTCGACCGCACCAAAAGCCAGGCTCAAGACGAGCAATATCGCAAGATGAGGGTCTGTCTCGACATCAAAGCGAAGTCGCTTTCCTGAAGGATGGAGTCGTTGCGGGTGAAATCAACCAGTTCGTCCCGGCATCGATGCGGGAGGGACGGAGCGGGCAAGGGGTTGTGTGGGAGATCAATTCCAGGAACCGGAAGGGTGGAAGTGCGTTCTACAGGAGCGTGTGTACTTCCAGGACAGGGAAAGGCGAAGTTGCGTGCACTGGGTCATTACACTGTATGTCTGTTATTGTGTAGATATGAGAGAGTCCGTACTTCACCGACAACTATGCGTTTTAAGGTTACACAAATAAGTCGAATCTGGCGTCTATCATCATCACCATCCATAGCGCTACAGCCCGGATCGGGCCTCGGCTTCCTTAAGAATTCTTCTCCATCGGTCCACCAGTTCTTCACTCCAAGCCTCTTAATGTCGTCCATAACACAGTCCATCCATCGTAGCTTTGGCCTTCCAACTCTTCTTCCTCCAGCAATCCCATGTTCCATAACCTTCCTAGGTATTTCACATCCATCCATTCTCTTAACATGCCCTGCCCATCTCAGACGAGCAATCTTAATGGATGTTATTATATCGGGAGACTCATAAAGCTGGTATAATTCGTTGTTATATCTTATTCTCCAAGTTTCACCATCCCTTACAGGTCCAAAAATCCTTCGCAATATCTTCCTTTCGAATGCGGCCAATCTAAATTTATCCCTTTCGCTAAGAGGCCACGTCTCTGATGCGTAGGTCAACACTGGTTTTATTAGGGTCTTATATAGTCTACATTTTGTGCCACGAGATAGCAAACTTGATTTAACTTGTTTTTGCAGCCCATAATAACACCTATTGGCGCTTTGTATTCTTCTATTTATTTCCTCTGAGATATCATTATTACTATTAACTAGTGATCCAAGATATACAAAGCTCTGGACTGTCTCAAATTTGGCATCATCAATCTCAATGTATTTAGAAATCTGGCGTCTATAGTCAAATGGAAATAAGCATTCAGTCACCCGTCCAACTCAATTCACAGAGAAAAGAACTTTAAAGTTGAAGTTATACAGGGTGATTCACGAAGATTGTGCAATACGCTAGGAAGTGATTTCTGGCATCATTCTGATAAAAAAAATTCATATAAACATAAGTCATATTTTTTTAAATTGAGTGAGTTACGCCCTCTGAATGTTAAACATACACGTAGATATCATGAAGGTTTAAGCATTTAAATTATTTACAAAGGGAAAACTGAGACGTATAACTTAAACTGAGGGGATTCGATCCGGCATCGGAACTGGAATCTGATGTGGCGTACAAGCAAACGTTCTGATGGAGGCTGATAAAAAAAAGTTAAATTTTTTTGTTCCACCATGTTACAGACGTGGACAAATTATTAGCAAAATTGAAGATTTTTATTATATATTTTTACAAAATATGATTCTTCAATTTAGACTACAGTTGACATTTTTGTGTATTTCCAAATAATAAGCCAAATTGAAGATTTGTATTGTATATTTTTCAAAATTTAACTCTTCAATTTGGACTACATTTGATATTTTTGCATATTTACAAATTATTAGCGAAACTGAAGGTTTTTATTGTATATTTTTACAAAATTCGATTCTTCAATTTGGGCTACAGTTGACATTTTGGATATTTCCAAATTATTAGCAAAACTGAAGATTTTTGTTTTATATTTTTACAAAATTTGGCTCTTCAATGCAGATGACATTTTTGCTAATTTATAAATTATTAGCTAAATTGAAGATTTTTATTATATATTTTTACAAAACTTGACTCTTCAATTTTAACTACAGTTGACATTTTTACATATTTCTGTCTACTGTAATGATGGAAATATGCAAAATTGTCAACTGTAGTTTAAATTGAAAAGTCAAATTTTGTAAACAGAATTATCATAAAAATCGTCAATTTTGTTAATAATTTGTCCACGTCTGTAATAATGTCAAAAGAAGTCTTATATGATATGATATGATATGATATGATATGATATGATATGATATGATATGATATGATATGATATGATATATGATATGATATGATATGATATATTTATTTGTCAGTCAACTTTACAATTCACAGTTATGGTGGACCTTCCCATTTCTGTTTTTCGATCCACCATCCCTTTAATACATACAACTCTTTTCTATTAATGTATTCTTTGCCGAGAATTTCTTGATTACTTTCTAATGTTCTATTATGACTGAATTGCTCTATGTCCTTCCCCCTCTATCCTCTTCTATTCTCTCCCTCCTACCTAGACTGTCTCCCTTCCATTTCTCACTCACCTATTAAATATTGCATATTCCTTCCTTAATAATATTTATTTTCTTCTCTACCCTCAAATCCTACCTACTCTTAATCATTGTTTTCCAGCTATTTTCTCCTACATTACTTGCTGACTTTTCCATTTACTCTATTTTACAACACTTACCTCACTTATTTTTTTTTTCTATCCTCTGTTTATTTACGTATTGATCCCATTCTCTTCGCTTCACTCCTAAATTTCCTATTTTATTATCTCTTTCCATAAATTTATTTCTATAATACTCCTACAGTTAAAAGAAGTCTTATATAAATTTTGGCTACTCGACCGCAATTACGAGGGCCGTAAAAGAGTAAGTTCGCCAGGGGCCGTTAACAGAAAAAAACACAATTTCATTCTTCTTCTTCTACTTCTACTGGCATGCAGCTCTTAAAGTTTAGCTGATGCCTCCTTAACGACGACAGCCCATTCCTCTCTATTTGCTGCCTTCTTCCTCCATCTTCTAACTCCCATCCTTCGTAGGTCCTCCTCCAAACAGTCCAACCACCTTAACCTCGGTCTTCCTCTGTATCCACAATTTCATTGGACAAATATATTGGAACAGAAACAGCAATTGTTGAGCTATTGTTTAACAAATTTTCCATCGGAATTGAGACATTTCTCATACCGTGGCATCGACAGAGAGAGGTGCAGACGCAGTCAAACGCTGGTTCCGATCTGAGGCGGCTGACTTCTACGACACAAAAATTGATCCCATGCTATGACAAATGTCTCAATTCCAGTGGGGGATATGTTGACAAATAGCGCAACAATTGTCGTATCTGTTTCAATAAATATTTCCATGCAATTGTGCTGTTTTCTATAAACGACCCCAGGGAAAATCACTTTCTGGACGGCCTCGTAATTGCGGTCGAGTGGCCAAAATTTGTATAAGCACTTCTTTTGACATTATTAACATGGTGGAAGAAAAAAAATTAACTTCCTTATCTGCCCCCATCAGAACGTTTGCTTGTTAGTGGATAAAGCGTCAGCACATAGACTTGAAAACCCGGGTTCGAGTCCCGGTGCTGGAGAGAATTTTTCTCCGTTATACCCATCTTTCATCACCAGTTCTTAAAGAAAATCTGACGCTGTTTGATAGACTGACTCAACAGGCATGGAAGCTATGATCTTCAGTGATACGCGCATGTATGTTTATGCTCGACCATGCCGAAATGTAGTAATTATACACCTGGTAGTAGCCTTTTAATGCACCTCATTAAAGTACACCTAATCATTATAATTCAGTTGTTCAGCCAATGAAAAATCACCATTGTACTGATTGTACCATTATAAAACCGCAAGTATCGATTATTCTCGGATATGCAATCGAAAGACAATTAGCGAAAAGTCACGGAGGCTGGAAATCCAATGCTGTCGCAGAAGGTTATGTTCTGTTACTATAATAATTAGCGTTAATTGTAAATAATATTCAAATAAATTCAATTTGTCATCTCGTTTTTCAATTCTAAATCAATTTCCAGGTTATATCAGGCTAATGTTCATTCTTATTCTGTGCCAAGGTCAATGAGATTCGGCCTCGGAAAAAAATCAATACTTTCGCGTCTGCGCACATCTCACAATTCAGGTCAGTTCGCACATAACCATAAAAATACCTAATTTTCAATAATTTCAAGTTAGAAATATGGTCGAGCATAAAAAGTCGTATGAAACTTGCCTATAATGGTAATTAAGACGCTCGTATGAAAATGATTAAACTCGCTTGCGCTCGTTTCTTAAACAAACATACTCGCGTCTTAATTACTACCATTATGGGCTCGTTGCATAATGTACTATTAACGGTACAATAAATACTGGGTGTTCAGTTCAAAGTGTGTCATGGCTCGCTGTATGCCGTCATGTGGCTAGCCGATGAGCCTAGAGAATTCAGTCTTCCTACACTTCCGCAAAGGCGTATTACCTATGTGCCAGAGAAGTTGCCTAACAAGTACGGCGTTCATTCTGAAAAGTACGTACCGATACGTATTGTAACGCCGGTAGTGGCAGGAATGTGAACTGTTTGGAAACACGTACTGAGGTGAGTTTTTTTCTTACTGTCGGGATATGGGGAGAGGGTTAAGACGATTACTTACGTATTTGTTGACATTAACTTCGACAGTCAACATGGACACGGAGCATTTGATTTGTGTTGTGGAATGTTGCCGTACGCAACCGATGATAACAAATACCCTGCGTACGACTTGCCCGCGCAAAACACAGTTCGAAAGAGGTTATGGTAGCACACAGACCGTACAGACCGCCATCTGTTGCTACGACGTTCAAGTTATACCTACCGTACACGTTCTCAAGTTCAGATTGAACGCCTTGAATAATAGGCAACTTCTCTGACATAAAAGCTGAAACTCGCTTCAAATCGCTGACTCATCAACAGTGACGTCATTACACATTTTGAAATGAACACCCAGTACAAATGCAGTTCGAAAATATATTGAGTTAGTTAGTTAGTGGGGTTTAAAAAGGGCGCGTCAGCATCTATGGCTATTTGCGCCCTTATCTAAAATTCTTTACACAACAGAAACTATACAATAATCAGAATGCTTAAAGAACTAAAAAACGTTGTCACGATTAAAACGAGGTACACAAATGCAATTTCAACAGGGTGATGCATAAAACATTATAAAAATCTGACCTTAACTAATATTTAAAAAGAGATAAAATAACAATACAAATGCTACCATAAATAAATTATCTGGCGTATTTCTAAAATGCTCGGATGTAAAAGGTCCGAATGTCAAGTTTGTTAAAAAACTTATATACTAAATAACAAGTGTAACCTCCGGATGTAAAGGGTCCGGAGGATAATTAAAACGGGTCAAAAACTAAATCACCCTGTCAAGTCCAGTACTCGATAAAAATCTCAGGACTGCATTTGTACAATTAAAATCATTTCCAAGAGCGTCACGAAGAGTCGGCCGAATTCCATATTGCCGACGGACACGGTCATATTTTCTACAATAAAATATATTGATTGCAGCTTGTATCCCTAACATGTCAATTGCCAGCCTTTTATCTTCCTGTACACCCTTGACTTCGTAACATTATTACTCCGGGTCAGTAGGGAAGGAAATACGTAACGATTAGCGCGATAGACTAATAAGTCATTTGGACGTGTGTCACGGTACAGTAGCGACGCCACTCGAGAGGCACTCGGGCATTGTTCGCACGAAGCCAAGTGGCGGGCATGGATGGATGGCTCATGTAAATCTGCGGAGAGTGACAATTTGTCAACATCCCTTTCCACTGTATTTCCAGTGGGAATCGAATCTGTTTACACATTCTGACTCCTGCCACATGTTCGGCAGGTCAGTTTCAAGTTTCTAAACTGTTGCGAGCGAGTGACTCCCTTCTGCAGCCGACGTCCTGCTATAACCCGAAGACCAGTGCCATGCCCGCTTTTCACTGCGGGGAACCGAGAATCGATTAGCGGCAGATATTGGAGTAAGATGGCTAAATTAATGTACCATGTTGAAGCGTTCGTGAGCACCGCGAAACCAAATTTCTTGGCTTAAAGTCAATAATAGGCTACATTAGATTGGAACAATCTTATTAAAGAAATTACTCCTAAACTAAATTTAACATTTGAAAGTAATTTTGAGAGTTTATTTCAGATAAGTTGAAATTTATATTAAATTATACTTTTGTAGTTTCAGTCTACAACTAGTCGATTTATATTAATACAGAATTACTTTTGTGTTTTATTAAATTGCAAAATTATATTTCCATATATATTTTCGACTTATTTAAAAAAATCATCTTCAGGTGGAGAACACAATAAATGGCACATTGAGCACAGGTGATGTACCGTGAGAAAACATTTGTGCATATTATGAAATTGAACATGTATAAAAACATTACAAAATTATGTGAATATTAGAATGATTCTGAGTCATTTTGGCATGCAACAAACAACATTTAATAAAACTCGTAATAAGTTGTGGTTATCATTATAACACTAATTTTAACAAGAAATTAAATCTAAGCCTGATCGAATGAGCAGTACGCATTTGGATCAAGTTTCTCCAATATATCCCACTGTTTGTGTAAACAAATGTCCGAATCGACAGTTCCATGTGTGCTGGAGTTGCAGTTCTCTACACTGAAATTCGAGAAGTTTATGTATACGAAATTAAGAAATTTTTTGCACCTTCCTCTTCTCCCGCTCCTAATAAGTAATAATATTGATAATGACAATCATAATGATAACAATAATGATAATAGTAATAATAATAAAATAATAATAATAAAATAATAATAATAATAATAATAATAATAATAATAATAATAATACTTATGGCTTTTACAGAACCCGGAAGTTCATTGCCGCCCTCACATAAGCCCACAATCGGTCCTTATCCTGAGGAAGAGTAATCTAGTTTCTACCATCATATTCCGCCTCCCACAAATCCATTTTAATATTATACTTCCACCTACGTCTCGGCCTTCCCAAAGGTCTCTTGCCCTCCAGCCTCCCAACTAACACTCTATATGCATTTCTGGATTCGCCTTTACGTGCTACATGTCCTGCTCATCTCAAACGTCTGGATTTAATGTTCCTAATTATGTCAGGTGAAGAATACAATGCGTGCAGTTCTGTGTTGTGTAACTTTCTCCATTCTTCCGTAACTTCATGCCTCTTAGCCACAAATATTTTCCTAAGCACCTTATTCTCAAACACCGTTAACCTATGTTCTTCTTTCAAACTGAGAGTCCAAGTTTCACAACCATAAAGAACAACTGGTAATATAACTGTTTTATACTCGTAAATTCTAACTTTCAGATTTTTTGACAGCAGACTAGATGACGAAAGCTTCTCAACCGAATAATAACACACATTTCCCGTATTTATTCTGTGTTTAATTTCCTCCCGAGTGTCATTTAGCCTATATTTGTTACTGTTGCTCCAAGGTATTTGAATTTTTCCACCCCTTCAAAGGATAAATTTCCAATTTTTATATTTCCATTTCGTACATTATTCTCGTCACGAGACATAATCATATACTTTGTACTAATAATAATAATAATAATAATAATAATAATAATAATAATAATAATAATAATAATACTTATGGATTTTACAGAACCCGGAAGTTCATTGCCGCCCTCACATAAGCCCACCATCGGTCCTTATCCTGAGGAAGAGTAATCCAGTCTCTACCATCATATTCCGCCTCCCACAAATCCATTTTAATATTATCCTTCCATCTACGTCTCAGTCTTCCCAAAGGTCTTTTACCCTTCAGCCTCCCAACTAACACTTTATATGCATTTCTGGTTTCGTCCATACGTGCTACATATTCTGCTCATCTCAAACGCCTGGATTTAATGTTCCTAATTATGTCAGGTGAAGTATACAATGCGTGCAGTTCTGTGTTGTGTAAATTTCTCCATTCTTCTGTAACTTCATCCCTCTTAGCTCCAAATATTTTCCTAAGTACCTTATTCTCAAACACCCTTAACCTATGTTCTTTTTTCAAAGTGAGAGTCCAAGTTTCACAACCGAATAATAACACGCATTTCCCATATTTATTCTGTGTTTAACTTCCTCCCGAGTGTCATTTATATTTGTTACTCTTGATCCCAGGTATTTGAATTATTCCACCTCTTCAAAGGATAAATTTTCAATTTTTATATTTCCATTTCGTACAATATTCTCGTCACGAGACATAATCATATACTTTGTACTACTACTACTACTAATAATAATAATAATAATAATAATAATAATAATAATAATAATAATAATAATGAGGTTCTCAAATAGCTTGGTTCATCTAAAATTATCATATTTGATATGAAATTAAATTATCTGCCCGCATCTTGCTGCTGCCAAGTCTTAATCCTATTACTTCATTCGCCGTTACAGACAAACGGAGGCTGGCGTGCATCGCTTCATCAGCGTGACTGGATGCAAACTGAAATCGCAACACATGTCCTCTTAGCACTGCAAATATTTAGCGAGGCGCCTCCAGTTACAGCGAGCCCTGTCTAAACACTGGGCAATTAAGTGATCCGAACTAAATGACAAGGGAGGGGAAGGGGGACGAGAGATTCGCGATTCAAAGCTTGTGGGAAAGAAAGGAAGGGAAAAGGAAGAGTGAGCGAGAAAATGGACAAGAACGAGATGAAAGACAAGACTAACACAGCAAGAGATAATAATCCAATTTAACGAAAGTAATAAACAGAGAAAAGATAACCAAAAAATAAGCAAAACATTTCGTAGGATAGTAGAAAGAGAGAAAGGAGAAAACAGTACGAGAGGAAACGGGAAATAGTAAAGTGAAAAAGTCAAAGTGGAGATACAAGAAAGAAAGTAGAAAATAATGGATGAAAAAAATAAACAAGGAAAAGTCGCGAGAATCTGATTGTCGCATAAGATGCAGGCCATGTGAAAACATCAAACACTGAAATTCCTTATTTTTTTACAATATTTTATTGCATTAAATTCTCTTCCGAAGTTCACTAGTCAGACTTAGATGTAACTTAAGCTTATATAAACAATAAATTGTTCTTCCTCTGACACATATCGTCAAGTGATATGTACTGCATGATAACAGGTGTATCATCATAGACAAAAAAAAAATGACTGCCTACCATAGCTAAGTCCTCTTCGGAAAACTTCGGCTGATTTCGTAATAGGTTAAGTTTACACGTCAACGAATTCCTTATGCTAGACTCCGCTTTATTTTTCCTTTGTTTTGTTTTTCTGTTGCTTATTCTGTCTGTTTATAGATGAAGTATTATCAATAATCTATAACAAAGATATATTCAAGGTGTAAATTAGGTACAAAATAAACATCCTTTCCCCAGTTACGTGAACCAGGCGATGTCCGGAGTGGACTTGACAGAAATTCACACTACACGAAATCGGTCATTTTTGTGTATAAGACTTATATATCATTCAGAACTCTGCAGTGCTTGGGAAAAGTGGCATAAGTCAGTTTCCACAAACATTTTTAAATAATTTATTGACAACTTACGGAACATCTGCTCGCTTGGGAAAAGAGACATAAGTATTTCTCCCATTACAATAATTCATACAGAAGAAAATCAAATCGACATAAACCTGTGTGAAGACAGTTTTTTTTTCATTCTGTAAAATTAACAGCTTTGACTTGTGCCACTTTTCCCGAGCACTAAAGAACTTCAATCAGAGATTATTATTATTATTATTATTATTATTATTATTATTATTATTATTATTATTTTGACTATTATTTACGGTTTATTTTATTCCGTTCATTAGACACTCTTAAATCTTACTGCATGATCTAGCCTATTTATTTGTCCTAATTCCATCACCCTAATTCTTATATAGACGTTACACGCAATCACAGGGATTTCCTCAAATCTCCTGTCACTTTTTTTTTTTTATTATTTGTTTATGTGTTCATAACCTTCGGAACTGTAGATCTGCATGTATGAAATTCCGCATTTCTAATCTCCATGGTACGAGTATGTGTTGACTGCGCGGTCCGAAACGCTTCTCTTCCGTAATGGATTGGATTGTCGTTGCATTTTTCGCTGCATAGTATCTAAATGACCAACAGATTTGTAACTCACATGGACAATTCTTGTCAGCTCTATTTCCCTTTGCAAGACCGTAAAAAAGAAAGAAAGGAACAAACAAAAACCAAAAAACCGACAAATATAAAAATAAATACTGTATAGGCTATGAAGGTTGAAAGAAATAGTGAAAAACAATTAAAAAAACTAAGAAATATAAAAGCACTTCGGAAAAGAACAGAATGAAGGAAAAGTGAAGAACGAATCAAAACTGAGGTGTGCAGTTCTAAAATAGTCTAAATCCATTCGAGCAAATTTTTCAGGAAACGGAAAAAAAAAAACTTTTACTACTTTCGTTTTTATTCTGAGATGAGTACAGTAGATATTTAGAGGATTTGGAAAAGTAACTATTTCTCAGAAGAACTTTTCACTATGGGTTGTGAGGAGATAAAAATCATTTTGCTGAAAAAACGGAGTTAGAGGGTTTTGAAACTGTAGCCTACACGTCAAATTAAAAAAAAAGACAAGAGCTAACAAAAGAGGAAAGGAAACTGGAAAGAAAAGAAAAAAGATTGGAAAAGAAGGACGTATGACAAAGAGAAAGAAATAGACGACGGAAGAAGAATAAGATTAAAAAATGAAGGAATGTAGTTCAAATACGAAGGAGAAAAAAGGAAAGAAAGGGGACAAATTTATAGAAAATAAGGGCAAAAAGAGTGAAAAGGGCTGAAAGAGGGAAGGGAAGAAAACTGAAAAATGGAGCAAGGACAGAAAGAAACGAACAAACAAAAACAAACAAAAAAACAGATAAATATAAAAATAAATACTGTAATGACGGTTGAAAGAAATAGTAAAAAACAATTAAAAAAACTAAGAAATGTAAAAGCAGTTCGGAAAAGAACAGAATGAAGGAAAAGTGAAGAACGAATCAAAACTGAGGCGTGCAGTTCCAAAACCGTCTAAATCCATTCGAGCAAATTTTTCAGGAAACGAAAACAAACAACTCTTACTGCTTTTGTTTTTTATTCTGAAACGACTAGATATTTAGGCCCAATTGTATAAAACTCCCTGACTAAAGATCAACTTTGATCGAAGATCGAAAAGTAAACCGAGTTCAGACACTTCTTCTATTGTATAAAACTTTTCTGCGATCAAATTACCTTGGTTCAAATGCAATCTAAGTTCACGTGAAAAGGATTTGGCAACATCGCATAAACAGGTGAAATACGTGATGCGCGGACCATGTTATACAGGTTTGTTCAGTGTTGCCAATCTAGCGATTTTAAATCTTTTTCAACAACAATTTCTTTTAACTTTTATATTGCTTAAATAGGGATTTAGTGACCTTTTTAGCACCCCATAGTGACAAAATTTAATCTTTCTTTGTTGATAATGAGAAATCTAGCGGATTTACAACTACTTTTTCGCGACTTTCCGTATTACACTCTGTTGGAGACACTGGTTTTTTTTTGCAATGTAAATAATGGCGGACAATAAGAAGAAGGTTGACTGTTCACCAAATTGTTATCATGTTATGGTGTTTGATACTGCTAAACATAATAAAGCTTTATAAAACGACAATTTTCGTTTAGTAATACAGTTAATTGAACATTTATGAATGTAGCTATCATATCCATTAATAATTAATGGTTGTTATAAACATAATATAATTATAGGTTATGTTATTTGATACTGCTGAACACGATAGAGCCTTATAAAATATAAGAATGTTTGTGTATTAAGGCAAGAAATTGAAAGAAATATATATAAATGTACCTAACATATCTATTAATATTAATAATACTGGATATTTTATTTGCACAATCTGTCACTCGTATATTTCAAACAGAAAAGAAATAACTGAACTTGGATCATCTAACTTAATCGGAGAAATTTCTTCAGTCAAAGTAGACTTTAGTTTGAGACAAATTAATCTCAGATTAGACTTTATACAACACAAAATTCCAAGTTCAGCTGAAACAAGGATCAATTTAACCTCTGATCTAAGATTAAATGGTTTATACAATCGGGCCTTAGAGGATTTTGAAAAGTAACTATTTTTCAGATGAACTTTTCACTATGGGTTGTAACGAGACAAAAATAATTTTGCTGAAAAAGCGGAATTAGAGGGTTTTGGAACTGTATGCCTCAAATTAAAAAAAAAAAAAAACAAGAGATAACAAAAGAGGAAAGGAAACTGGAAAGAAAAGAAAAAAAAAGATTAGAAAAGAAGAATGGATGACAAAGAGAAAGAAATAGAAGACGGAAGAAGAATGAGATTAAAAAATGAAGGAACGTAGTTCAAATGCGAAGGAGAAAAAAAGGAAAGAAATGAGACAAATTTATAGAAAATAAGGGCAAAAAGAGTGAAAAGGGCTGAAAGAGGGAAGGGAAGAAAAGTGAAAAATGGGACAAGGAAAGAAAGTAAAAATAAATACAATAGAAGAAACAGAGCGGAGAGATGAAAGACAGCAAGAAAAACAAAGAGTAAGAAAGAAGGAAAAGGAACGAAGATTACAAAGAGAAGGGAAGAAAGGCGAAAGAGAGGAAAATAAAAGGTGAACGAAGAAAAATACTGGAATGGGATAGATGCAGCTGTAGCCTCCAGACCCCTACCCCGTGAGAACACAAACACTGGACGGTCAGTCTGGCCGGCCATCTTGACTGATGGCTTCATTGTAAAGGGTCGGCTCTCAACACACACAGATGTCGGTGAGTGCTGCGCGATTGATTCGGACCAAGATGTAACAATATCTTGTGGCAGCAGCTCTCTGCGCTCGACGCCACGTTTTGTAGTCCGCTGCCTGAGACTACGGACTGGAAGAGACCCGAGTTCAAGCCCAGCACGAAGCCAAACCGACTCGGGGTCCATCCAGCCTATTACACAATTCAGTACTGTTTCTTTCCAGGGAATAAAAGACGGTCGTGGCGTGGTGATGGCCACAATACTCCCTCCTAGTGCCGAGATCAAGAATGCCTGGAAGATTACCTTTTGTCTTCCATAGGCCTACACTTCAATGGCTTGTATGCGGGCACCTTTTCTGTTGTTACCATTCACACAACGCTTTCTCAAATAGAGGTTTGGAGTAGTGCTAATTCCACGTCACTCTGTATTAATTTATTGCAGCTCTACAGAGTGATTCACTAAGATCTCCCCCAGTTTATGGAGGCGATTCCTGAGGTTATTTGGAACAAAAATGTAAATAAATTAATGGGATCACATAGGCCTACATACTAATAGTTACTTTAAGTGATCGTGCTTCATTTATAGGGAAGACCAGGTAACTTGATACCCTAAGGGTGAAACCTAACCATTTTTCCCCCATTACTACAAATGCTAGTGGATTATGGTGATTTTCTAGTTTGAAGGTTGAATTTTCTTTTGCCAACTTCGTTTCGAATTTCGATACTGACAAATACTATAAATGGTAGTGATTTTGTAACCGGTATGTTGGCAGCTGAGGCAAATATCGACAATATTTGCCGGTACTGGAGTTCCATGAAATTAAAATTGTACTAGATTTCTCAGCCGGTTACTGGAAGATAGTGAAATTCGAACTTATTAATAATTAATTAATATTAGTATTAATATTAATACATAATAGTTATTTTATGTGTTGCGTTGTGGTTATAATTCAAGAATAGTCAGATAAGTACGAATGAATATAATATACTTGGGCGTGATAATGCATGTATCTAGAAGTGAAATTACTTATGGCTTTTAAGGACCAAAATTATTTTTGTAAGTTGATTTATTATTATTTCAGTTTTAGCCTAGTTGTATTATCCATTTCCTTACTAATTTCAAAAGATAATCAGAAGTTCATTCGAATTCCAACCAAAAGTCAATTGGTTATTAATTTATCTACCTTTAGGAAGTACAGTATATGTACGCTGGAATCTTTGAAGTGAAGTGACAATAATTTAATTGGTCTTGGAACAGATTTGATTCTTGAATATTATATACTATACTTTGTTGTATATTTACGTATAGTAACCTATTAATGCTAATGCTAATAATAATGTAAAGGAATAAAAGAATAGAACATAGCAATACATTTCTCATTATTATTATTATTCTCATTATTATTGAAACTATTTAGAATAACCTTCCAACATTAAGGTAAAGTACGGTGAGTAAAGAAGTCATTCAGTACATAGGATCGTGATTTTACTACATGTGGTGATATCTGGTAACAGTTGGCAACACTGACAAGGCGGGAATATTTGCTGTTTGGGAACTGAACTTACGTGATCCTCACTATAATTTAGGATGCTCCTTGTTAGTTTTTATTATTATTATTATCATTATTATTATTATTATTATTATTATTATTATTATTATTATTTATTAGTATTAATTATTATTGTTAGTATTTAATATTAGTATTAATTAGTAGTCTATTATTATTATTTGTTATTCATATTAATTATTATTATTATTATTAGTATTATTCATTAATTATTAATGGTGTTCATTCTTAATTGTAATTCGCGGGTGCTCGTGTAAAGGGGGTTAAGTATGAATTGGCTAAACTGGAATAAGTACAGATTTGAACTATTCTCAATTACTTTTCTTTTGTGTTAAAGGCGTTAAGTCATTCTTCCATCCATGATGCAGTTACAGTGCTCCTTATTTTGTGACAAAAGGGATTTGTTCAGTACCAAAGGAGAGAAGTTTACATACCTTACCATTTGACACAAGCACCCGCGAAATATTGAATGTAATTAGTTACCACTGCCACCGGGTATTTACTCATTTGCAGTGTGAATAAATACATACATAATTGCAACACATTTTTCGAAACGCGTCATATTGAATGGAGCGCTAGGTATGTTCGTTGCCATAACTACGTGCACGAACAACGGCCGGTGGATGAAAGACATCGTGTACAGCAGTAGTGTCAGAGTTGTAAGCTCCGAAACCGGTTGTGGTGCTAGAGACGTCCAGTCGGAGCGTGAACTTGCTTATGTCTGTGGAAGCACCGGAGCACGCACGAGTTATAGTGGAGCGCTCCGCTCCGTTTAGGCTGTGTCTGACAACGCTGGTGCATAGGTTAAGACCAACGAGCTAGAAAGCTCGTTGTTTAAGACACAAATACGCGAAGAGTTGCTTCAGCGCATTCTAGATTAGGGCTGGGGACGGAGCGATTCGGTTCGGAGCAGTTACTGTGACGTCATTACTCGCTTGAACCGAGTACAAATTAGTGGCGGCAGATTTAAAATTTAGATAGATTGAGTCGATTTTAGAACGTACTTTGAAAGTGGAACCAAGCGTGTTTTAAAAGAGTTGTTTTAAAGCGCTTTCGCTCCGCCAATTGACGAGAAAAAAGCGCTTCTCTTCATTGCAAAATGGCGGTTGCAAATTTCATTTGCGTAATTACAACTATTTCTGGAGTTATTTTGTACGAAAGGCCTATTTAACTTTCGGTGTTGTTATATATGACAGACGAAATAAAATTGATAAAATAATTTATAATACTAACAGCTAATAAATTAACATGTGATGTAAACGTTAAACGCTGCAGCTAAGCAAAAAAAAAAAAAAAAGATAGAAACAGGCTCCATGAAGCGCTGCCTAAAACACTTAAAAATAACACACAGAATGATTTACTATTACGGAAAGTGGATAAAATAATCAATAGAACTTGGAATCTTAAACTGAAGAACATAATACAATCATGTTCTCTTTCGTTAAGAGTAATATTATTGATTAATTAAAGTAATTAGATAACATAATTCGTAGAAATAAATACAAATAAAATTATGACTGATGAGGTCACCCAATTATGTCAGGTGAAGAATAAAATGCGTGCAGTTCTGAGTTACGTAACTTTCTCCATTCTCCTGTAACTTCATTCATCTTAGCCCCAAATATTTTCCTAAGCATCTTATTCTCAAACATCTTTCACCTCTGTTCCTCTCTCAAAGTGAGAGTCCAAGTTTCACAACCATAAAGAACAACCGGTAATATAATTGTTTTATAAATTCTAACTTTCAGGTTTTTTGAGAGCAGACTGGATTACAAAAGCTTCTCAACTGAATAATAAAATGCATTTCCCATATTTATTCTGCGTTTAATTTCCTCCCGAGTGTCATTTATATTTGTTACTGTTGCTCCAAGATATTTGAATTTTTCCAGCTCTTCCAAGGATAAATTTCCAACTTTTATATTTCCATTTCGTACATTATTCTGGTCCCGAGACATAATCATATATTTTTTCTTTTCGGGATTTACTTTCACACTTATCTCTTTACTTGCTTGAAATAACATTTTTTGTGGATTTTCTTCTAATATAGTCACGTCATCCGCATAAACAAAGAGCCTATGTAACCCGTTCAATTCCATACTTTCTCTGTTATCCTGGATTTTAATAATAATAATAATAATAATAATAATAATAATAATAATAATAATAAATATGTACAGTAATATGTTCAGACTGTCAATGTTCATTAGGCCCACTTGACAGGTCATACAATAGGATGAACTCCTCTTCAATACTAGAGGCCTCTCAGCCCGCCTTGGGGATAAGGAAATAATTTGTCCTCTGCAGAAAATATTTCAATGCAACAGTACCTACGTTGTTGCCTGCTAGAATTAAGTAAAACACGTGAACTCTGTTTGAACGCTTGAACTGACCGGTAACGGCTATGGTTAACCGAGTAACTTCGGTGCTCCGCTGCCAAGCACAGAACAGAGTAATTCAGCAGTTCTACTCGCTCCGTCCCCAGCTCAATTCTGGATGCCGCAGCGACAATAAGGAACAAACGTGTGAAGCTGCGAAATGCTACAAGTGCGGTTCACACCCGTGCGGACCATTGCCTTGAGATTCAGGGAGGTATTTTCGAAAAATGTGATTTAAATCCACTCTAAATGAAAGGGACTGATACATAAACAATCAATTGTTTGTAATTTATTTATTTATTTATTTATTTATTGCATTTTTGTTAGTAAAATCCTGAAATAAAAGTTTTTTTCTGCAGTTTTCAAATTACCGTAACTTCGTAAAAACAAATTAACTGGAATCTGAATATTTCCACAGAATGCCAGACATCATCATCATCATCATCATCATCATCATCATCATCATGATCTTTAATGAATTTAATCCACTTTTTGACCTGTTCTGGTCTCACTTATTGTAATCTGTTCGTGTAATTTCATATTTAAACCATTTTTTGTAATGTCGGGTACTTGAATGATCGCCATTCACCAGTATGAAGCCAGTTGTGTAGACCAATTTACCGACTTAGTTATTGCCCAAGATGCGCCGCATGAGGTTGGTCTACGCTATACCCGCGATGAGGCGAGATGATGAAGATTTGTTGGTATGCCACTGGGGAACCGGAGGAACCCCCTGTACTACCTGGACTACGGGCTTGTCCAACACAATTTATAAATCGGGAGTACGCCGGTTATCGAACCTGTCTGGCATTCTAGAACAGCCGATTACTCTTCGATGGGTCACAAAACCAATACAGAGTTTGTAGATGAATTGAAAATAGTTCCAGTATTAGAAATAATCAAGAATAGCTATTAAAACTATTAAAATTGCTTAGTGTACAGATAGTGTATATTAGAGTGCTGCAGAACGGCGCTTAGAACCGGTTTATATTCGACCGATCGGAGAACGACCAGCGCGGTTGAACATCCGACCGAATATCCGATTTTCAAGTGGTTGCGCCTAATGTTTTGCAGGGTAGACAGAACGGCAGGTGCACTTCACCATACAAGAACTCTGATGACATTTTCTGACTACACGAAAGTAATAACAATTCAAGGAAATTCACTTTTCCTCATTTAAAAAAAAAAGTGTTAGTTTGAAATAGTTTGACGTTTGAGATGGGCAGGGCATGTAGCACTTATGGGTGAATCCAGAAATGCATACAGAGTGTTAGTTGGGAGGCCGGAGGGAAAAAGACCTTTAGGGAGGCCGAGACGGAGATGGGAGGATAATATTAAAATGGATTTAAGGGAGGTGGGATATGATGATAGAGAATGGATTAATTTTGCTCAGGATAGGGACCAATAGCGGGCTTATGTGAGGACGGCAATGAACCTCCCGGTTCCTTAAAAGCCAGTAAGTAAGTAAATAAGTAAGTAAGTAAGTAAGTAAGTAAGTAAGTTTGAAATAGGCCTATAATTGAAGGGTTCACAGCCATAATGAGCCAAGCGCCATTTATTAAAAACGGAGAAAGCAAGGGTTAAAGTTAAGTGAATACCATAGTTTAATGAAGATTGACATATCATTTAGTTTTAATGGGTGTACTTTATATTACTTGCTATAAGTTATGTTTTCATTGAATTGTGGTAATAACTTCATTTTAACCCTTGTTTTCTACGGTTTTAATAAATTTTATTTATTTTATTTTATTTATTTATTATTTTGCTAATAATTATAACATAGCATATAATATAATATAATATATATATATATATATATATCACATGAAAATTTTATTGGGGGATTTCAATGCTAAAGTAGGACGGGAGGATATTTTTAGACCAACTATTGGAAAAGAGAGCCTACACGCAATTAGTAGTGACAATAGAGTTAGATTAGTCAACTTTGCCACATCGAAAAATGTAATTGTCATAAGTACAACATTCCCCCATAAGGATATACATAAATATACTTGGACTTCTCCAGATGGATTGACACACAACCAAATAGATCACATCTTGATAGATAAACGGAGACATACTAGTATAGTAGATATTCGAACTTTCAGGGGTGCAGACTGTAATTCTGACCATTATTTGGTGATTGGAGAATTAAGATGGGAGGATAATATTAAAATGGATTTGAGGGAGGTGGGGTATGATGATAGAGACTGGATTAATCTTGCACAGGATAGGGACCGCTGGCGGGCTTATGTGAGGGCGGCAATGAACCTTCGGGTTCCTTAAAAGCCATTTGTAAGTAAGTAAGTAAGTAAGTAAGTATATATATATATATATATATATATATATATATATATATAGAAAAAACTTTAGCTCGCCCCTGAAAGAGGAGAACTCGTGCTCAGGGGCGGATTCCTGAATTGAAATTAATAAGTATACAATACAAAATGGCGCTTGGTTCACTGTGGTTCTGAACCCTTCAATTGATTGGGCACTTTGGTACATTTATCTGTCCACACCTGTGGAGTAACGGTCAGCGCGTCTGGGCGCGGAACCAGGAGGCCCGGGTTCGAATCCCGGTCGCGGCAAGTTACCTGGTTGAGGTTTTTTTCCGGGGTTTTCCCTCAAAACAATACGAGCAAATGCTAGGTAACTTTCGGTGCTGGACCCCGGACTCATTTCACCGGCATTATCACCTTCATTTCATTCAGACGCTAAATAACCTAGATGTTAATACAGCATCGTAAAATAACCCAATGAAATAAAAAAAATACATTTATCTTCATAACTACTGTAATATATGAATCAACTAATGGACACCGGTAACAACAAAGGAAATAAGCGTAATTTTTTTAGTAGGTTATTTTATGACGCTTTATCAACATCTAGGTTATTTAGCGTCTGAATGAGATGAAGGTGATACTGCCGGTGAAAAGAGTCCGGGGTCCAACACCGAAAGTTACCCAGCATAAGCGTAATGCATAGATGAAATCTGACGTGTAAACAAATGCAAGAATAAAATAAATTACAATTACTTACAAACTTACTACTGTAACGTTCATACTTTAAACTCAAAATACATAGGCTACCTCTAAAAGAGTAGTAGTTAATATAGCCTATGTCTTATAATTATTCTAAATGGATGTATTATTATTTCAGTAATAAATCATTTTTAAGGAGATAAAAAGTTATTAACAAAAAAAAAACACTCACAAGCTCTAATGACTGTCTTTCATAACCCAGAGCCGTCCACCCGAGAAAGACTTGAATATTCGTTAAACCGAACATTGGATCACTCCGCGAGACGGAAGAGCTTTGCATTCTGCCTATAGCGCCAGGCGTTCTGTACCAATATATCATTTCTATTTTTCGTAACCGGTTGTGTACGATTCTAGTGTATATTAGGCATCTAAATTTTACTTCCAAAGGACCTGTAGATTTGAGATAAAAAAGTTGAAATGTATATTAAAATTATACTAGCGACAGGAGTCTCTCTCCCCTCTTAAAACATAACACTTTTTTCCTAAATATGTGATACATTATAATGTTTACATTCAACGCGGTTTGAGCACACTTTAATAGTGTACCAGTGATTACAATGACCACAATGTTCTCGCGCGCTTGCGCTCTTTTATCGAACTAACTTTTCTGGTAAGCCCAAGTTTGCAAGCGCTGAATTACTTTATCCGTCAAGTCCATGATCGCAGGAATGCACTCCGCCTTTAATTCCAATCTCCTCTTTCTCATTAAGGTTTGCAAATCACTTCCTTTAACAGCTCCGGGGATAATTTGAACATCTCAATATCCATCCTCATTTTGTTGAGATTGCTTATTCAGACTCCCACTGCCGAATATAACCTCCATTTTCATCTATGTTTTATGCTGTCTCAATCGTATTTTTCGTGGAGTCGAAATCAATTTTATGATAACGACTTTTCTCTAAAAAAAAATGCGGATGTGGGGGGAGAGAGGAGAGAGGTGGGATATGAGAGAGGGAGAGAGAAACGAGTGGAATTGCGCCAACAGATCCTCTCATGTTTAATGCATCGAGGTATAACCATACGTATATAGAAGGCAGCGGAATAGTACGAGAGAGGAGTTTTAGATAATACGATTGTCTATTCATAGTAATACTCGCGCCATCTTGACTAAAAGAATGACTAAGAAGGAAGGAAGAAAGATGGAGGTGGGGGAGGTTAGGGGGGGGAAGGGGCGGAGGGGAGGGGAATCAAAATGAGGAAACTTACACAATCTGTGCCGCGTATAATTAAATTTTATTTGGCACTGGTGCAGACGACAGGCCGGGTAGCTTTCGGTTATAGAAAGCCTGAGGGAAGGATTATTGATGAAAAGTGTGGGTTCTGATGCTGTCAGCTGGAGTGCAGTAGCATAACCAAGAATATTTCAAATCAACGCATTTAAATGTTGATGTGTGTTAAAGCAAGCGGCTCATACTATGGCAATACATAGTAAAATGTATCATGCACGTGGGGAACTGAAAGTTAAGAAGCAAAATTGTTATAAATAACCAAATTATCGGACAGTTTACTTACTTACTGGCTTTTAAGGAACCCGGAGGTTCATTGCCGCCCTCACATAAGCCCGACATTGGTCCCTATCCTGAGCAAGATTAATCCATTCTCTATCATCATATCCCACCTCCCTCAAATCCATTTTAATATTATCTTCCCATCTACGTCTCGGCCTCCCTAAAGGTCTTTTTCCCTCCGGCCTCCCAACTAACACTATATATGCATTTCTGGATTCGCCCATACGTGCTACATGTCCAGCCCATCTCAAACGTCTGAATTTAATGTTCCTAATTATGTCAGGTGAAGAATACAATGCGTGCAGTTCTGTGTTGTGTAACTTTCTCCATTCTCCTGTAACTTCATCCCTCTTAGCCCCAAATATTTTCCTAAGCACCATATTCTCAAACACCCTTAACCTATGTTCCTCTCTCAAAGTGAGAGTCCAAGTTTCACAACCATAAAGAACAACCGGTAATATAACTGTTTTATAAATTCTAGCTTTCAGATTTCTTGACAGCAGACTGGATGATAGAAGTTTCTCAACCGAATAATAACAGACATTCTGTGTTTAATTTCCTCCCGAGTATCATTTATATTTGTTACTGTTGCTCCAAGATATTTGAACTTCTCCACCTCTTCAAAAGATAAATTTCCAATTTTTATATTTCCATTTCGTACAATATTCTCGTCACGAGGCATAATCATATACTTTGTCTTTTCGGGATTTACTTCCAAACCTACCTCTTTACTTGCTTCCAGTAAAATTCCCGCGTTTTCCCTAATCGTTTGTGGATTTTCTCCTAACATATTCACGTCATCCGCTTAGACAAGCAGCTGATGTAACGCGTTCAATTCCAAATCCTGTCTGTTATCCTGGATCGGACAGCTATATGAGTTTAAATATTTAGGTATTATTGTTTCATATAATACTGAATTTGATATTAATAATAAACTAAAGAATTACATAAAGGTTACTAGTGTCATTATTTATCCTTTGAAGAGGTGGAAAAATTCAAATATCTTGGAGCAACAGTAACAAATATTAATGACACTCGAGAGGAAATTAAACGCAGAATAAATATGGGAAATATTGCTATTATTCGGTTAAGGAGCTTTTGTCATCTAGTCTGCTTTAAAAATGCTGAAAGTTAGAATTTACAAAACAGTTATATTACCTGTTGTTCTGTATGGATGTGAAACTTGGACTCTCACTTTGAGAGAGGAACAGAGATTAAGGGTGTTGGAGAATAAGGTACTTAGGAAAATATTTGGGGCTAAGAGGGATGTACTTAAAAGCAGAATGGAGAAAGTTACACAATGCAGAACTACACGTATTGTATTCTTCGCCTGACATAATTAGAAACGAGGGGTGAGTGGAGCGGAGAAAAATTCTCTTCGGTACCGGAACTCGAACCCGGGTTTTCAGTTCTACGTGCTGACGCTTTATCCACTAAGCCACACCGGATTCCAATTCCGATGCCGGATTGAATCCTCTCAGTTTAAGCACCACCTCTTAGTTTCCCTTTAGTGGCCAACCGTCATGCACTGTGTCACAGATGTGTGACAGTGGCACAATGTCCAACACACTAATGTGCAGAGGTGCACTCATTACGAGTGACTAAGTGGCCGGGATCCGACGGAATGAGCGCCGTCTTAAATCACTATGTGATTATTTACGCGTATCATATATTATTGCGATGTATCGAAGTACATATGATACTTCCGTGCAGGAATTCTGCGTTGCCATATGATGAAGGATGGGTGGAGCGGAGAAAAATTCTCTCCGGCACCGGGATTCGAAACCGGGTTTTCAGACGGTATCGGGTGAAGTTCCTGGGTAGCTGGGTAGAGCGTTGGTGTGTTAAGCCAAAGGTCCCGGATCGATACCCGGCAACGGAACAATTTTTCCCTTGAAATTATTCAAGTCTGCTTCACAGGGAGCTATACCTGAAAGCTAGATTATTCATATCTACATATATAATTTGAACTGGTAATGGAAATTACGGGAAAACGGCTGAACGGATTTTAATAAATGACCCCTCATTTTGAAGCTTGGAACTCAAAGTTTTTCAGAAAAATAGTAGTTTTCAGTAAAATGTCAATTTTTAAACATAATTTTCCTATTTTCCAAAATGCATCTGTCGTCAGTTTTGAGAACTAGCTAATTGCATTTCAGAATAAAACAAAGCACACACTACAGTAAACAATATTACACGAAGGCCATGATCTGCAAGAATGCCGACATATTTAGAGCTCAAATTAAATTTGTATTAAAAACTTAAATTACTAATACATTGTTTTAATGTACCGAAGTACATATGATATTTCCATGCAGATATTCTGCGTCATCATACGATGAAAGAGTAATGGAACGGAGAAAAATTCTCTCCGTTCCATCACTCTTTCATCGTTAAATTACTAAAAATAATTTACAGGTTCGATTCTGTGGTGTGTAATTTTCTGTGTACGGCTGTGTATTGCATATTAAAAACTACAAAACTTGAGATGGTTTGATAACATTATTACTATTAGAAATGAAATATTATTGCAGTTAATGCTATGATGTGACTATTTTTCATTAATTATACATATGAATGCTATACTGACGATATGAAAGTGAAACGTTTTGGGGTTATATAAGTAGATGTAGATTTTGATTTCCATATTTTACTGAGTGGCGGCTATATAGTATATGTTATTGAAAACTATAAAACTTACGTAAGATAATAATATTATTAAAAATCAAATATTTTTATAGTTATTAATCAAGTGGGGTTGGGTCTTTTTCATATATTTAATGGCGGTGTGGTGTAGATATTTATATGCGTGGTTCTCTTCAGTATTGGCTCGAGAGAGAGTATCTTTCATTGCTATGGAAGCAAATAACTTTTCGAATGTCTGGTATTCTTCATTGAAAATAAATCTGAAAAATGTTTATTTGAACGTCTAATGAACTTAGTTTGCAGCATTTGCTTCACAAGCCACTAGTATCAACTCTATTTGTGACTTGCAATAATAAAAAATACTGAAGAAATTGAGGAAAATAATTAAGTTAACTTCAAAAATATGTCCAGTGCATCTGATATAGACCGCTGAGTTAGCTCTATGGAAGCGCGTCTGGCTCCGGACTAACCGGACCGGGTTCGATTTCCGGCGGGATCAGAGATTTTCTTGTAAAATTTCTAACTCGAGACTAGGAGAGGTGGCGGTGCACAACTTCTAGTCACTAGATTGTGCGCCAATATGCCTGGTTAAATCCTAATCACTCCACAGTGCATATGAAGAGAAGGCATATGTCACTGTTGACAGTGATTCGTCCGTCGGACGGGGACGTTAAGCCTGGTGGCCCCCTTGGTGCTATTCGACAGGAATAGGCTACGTGCGGGCATCGGGTTTCTCCTTCTCCCTTCCTCATCTTCATCATCATCCTCACCCATTCCCTACACTACACTTACACATACACACATAGCCTACACTCACCCTAGTAGACAACATAACTCTCACAGATACATACATGCACAGCGTGGCCTGCCGAAGTGGTGTGCAACTTGAAAATGAGTCACAGTCCTGCCATCTGTCCGCAATACGCAGAACCCGAATCACGTAAGTGAAGTGGGTAGGCATTGGATGGATACACACACGCATGTGGTATCATGGTTAAAATCTTTTTTTATTGTCAATTCTAACCTTATGTTACTAAAAATAGTTAATTTCAGAGAAAATAGGGAGCATGACACTCCATATAGGCCTAGGCCTAGCCTATAAGCCTTCTCTAAAAAGAAGTCAGCCTGGGTAACGTAGTCGATATAGCGCTGGCCTACTGTGCTCGAGGTTGCGGGTTCGATCCCGGCCCAGGTCGATGGCATTTAAGTGTGTTTAAATGCGACAGGCTCATGTCAGTAGATTTACTGTCATGTAAAAGAACTCCTGCGGGATAAAATTCCGACACACCGGCGACGCTGATATAACCTCTGCAGTTGCGAGCGTCGTTAAACCATAATTTAAATTTCTCTAAAAAAATCTTGCTCCCACCAAGCAAAAACTAAAATAATGTCTCTGGTTCAGATGACAAAGTAAAGATTCTATTTAAAGACATCTTTAAAACATGTAATAAAAATAAAATTAAAATATTTCGCCAGGACTATTTTATACGTCCAAGAGCCAATCAGTAAAGACAGGAATTTATACCATAACATGAGGATATTAGGTTAGTTGTGCATAGATTGTCATGGTGACGCGAAGCCTGAGATATGGCCAGGTTACAACTGAAATGTGTTGCGTGTCGCGGCAATTGAATGGGGATACGTTTCTCGTGCGTAGGATTCAGCGTTGTGCTCCGGCAATTGGTTTATCTGTCTATCTGTTTATCTACCCAACCATCTATTTATTTATTTATTTATTTATTTATTTATTTAAAGCCACCGGCGTGGCTCAGTCGGTTAAGGCGCTTGCCTGCCGATCTGAAGTTGCGTTCGGGCGCGGGTTCGATCCCCGCTTGGGCTGATTACCTGGTTGGGTTTTTCCGAGGTTTTCCCCAATCGTAATGTGAATGCAAGGTAATCCAAGGCGAATCCTCGGCCTCATCTCGCCAAATATCATCTCGCTATCACCAATCTCATCGACGCTAAATAACCTAGTAGTTGACACAGCGTCGTTAAATAACCAACTAAAAAAATTATCTAGCTATCTATTTATCTATCTATTTATTTATCTATTTATCTATCTATTTATTTATTTATTTATTTATTTTGCTAATAATTGTAACAAAATATTATATATACAGAAAAACATTAGCTCGCCCCTGAAAGGGTAGAACTCGTGCTCAGGGGCGGATTCCTGAATTGAAATTAATAAATATACAATACAATTTGTCTTATGTCTACTACGCATTTAGAATACATAAATTTAAATTTACAATTTTTCAATTTTATAAATCCATACGTAACTTTTGAAATTTAATACTAGAACTATTAGAACTGACAAGATTAGGATATTTAAAAATACATTTGTTATATATTCTTGGGCCAAAATTGCTACTATGATTAAATACTGTAACAGTGTTGCATTTTGGTTCAAACAATCTTAAAGTATTTTGTTTCATAACTATGAGAATACAATTCAAAATTATTTCGATTTTTATGTATGAATTTTATTAATACAATATAATAAATTTGTCTTATGTTAAGTACATTAAAGTCTAAAAACAATTTTTGAGATGGAAAATCAATAGGTTTATGAAGACATATTTTAATTATTTTCTTCTGTAGCAAATAAAGTGCATTAAATTGTATTTAAATGAGCTGCCCCATCTTATAATTCCATACATAATTACCGATTAAAATAAAGTTAAATATATTGTGCGTAATAAACTTATTGATAAGTAATTCCTCAATAAAACAAAATAATACATTGCATTGTGATTCGTTGATTGGCTAACCACATAAAGCTACAACCTCACCCTGCTTATACTACGGCAGAGTTCTCTAACAGGTACCCATGCACCTGCATTGCTAGCTACTCTCTTTTTCAACAACAAACACTCTTTGCATATCTAAACTTGTAGTCTCTTTGAGTAAATTCCTATCTTTACCAATCAGTGACCTCAAGATCAAGTGCACGTGTTTATATTACTTTATTCTTTCGTTAGACAAACTCTAGACCAGCGGTGACCAAAACTCGAGCTGCAGTGATTAGATGCGACAGACAGCCTATGAAGTAAGGAGACGGAGGAAAGGTACTTGGCATGAAAACTACAACCAGTGGTGTTTCCTGTATTAACATCTTGATCAATCCCGCGGATAAAAATCTCAAGCTTTGCTGTATCAGTAATGTCACTGCTGTCATCAAGAGCCAATGAATAATATACGATTTTTCTTGCTTCTTTTTTTAACCTTCCTCTTGAATATAATCAAGAATTTTCTAAATTCTTCTCTCGATTCTTGGTCGAGAAATTCGTAGTTTCTCAAAATTAAAAACTTCTTATGGACAAGTTATTTAAGCTATTTTAATCATTACTCTTTTGAAAAATTCTGTTGTTTTAAAAGGCTTTAGAGCACGAGATATTTCAAACCTCATTAGGTAACAGGCGTCCTTAAATTTATTTATGTCATCTTTCCCTTCCTGGCTATGATTTAAGACAGCGGTCCTCAGCACACAGCACCTCGGGCTAGCGTCTCTTACCCGCGGAGAAGACACTGCAGTATTGTGCATTCGTAGCTGCTGGCGGGTATGTTCTCTACCTCTTTCTGCTGCACGACAGTGCACAACACGTTGCTCCGCGTATCCTTTACCCATTTTAGCGACTGCTGACGACCATTGATTTAAGACATGTCAATTCCTAACAATTTTATCCTTCTAGGCAGAAAATCTAAAAATATAATATTCATGCACGTACAGAAGAATTATAGAAACACATACTTAGTGCTCAGTAATAATAATAATAATAATAATAATAATAATAATAATAATAATAATAATAATAATAATAAGGGTTCAGTACATCAGTTATTCATAGATTTGAAAAAAGTGTATGACTCGGTTAAGAGAGAAGTTTTATATAATATTCTTATTGAATTTGGTATTCCCAAGAAACTATTTCGATTAATTAAAATGTGTCTTAGTGAAACACAGCAGAGTCCGTATAGGCCAGTTTCTATCTGATGCTTTTCCAATTCACTGCGGGCTAAAGCAGGGAGATGCACTATCACCTTTACTTTTTAACTTCGCTCTAGAGTATGCCATCAGGAAAGTTCAGGGTAACAGGCAGGGTTTAGAATTGAACGGGTTACATCAGCTTCTTGTCTATGCGGATGACGTGAATATGTTAGGAGAAAATCCACAAACGATTAGGGAAAACACGGAAATTCTACTTGAAGCAAGTAAAGCGATAGGGTTGGAAGTAAATCCCGAAAAGACAAAGTATATGATTATGTCTCGTGACCAGAATATTGCACGAAATGGAACTATAAAAATTGGAGATTTATCCTTCGAAGAGGTGGAAAAATTCAAATATCTTGGAGCAACAGTAACAAATATAAATGACACTGGGGAGGAAATTAAACGCAGAATAAATATGGGAAATGCCTGTTGTTATTCGGTTGAGAAGCTTTTGTCATCTAGTCTGCTGTCAAAAAATCTGAAAGTTAGAATTTATAAAACAGTTATATCACCGGTTGTTCTGTATGTCTGTGAAACTTGGACTCTCACTTTGAGAGAGGAACAGAGATTGAGAGTGTTTGAGAATAAGGTTCTTAGGAAAATATTTGGGGCTAAGAGGGATGAAGTTACAGGAGAATGGAGAAAGTTACACAACGCAAAACTGCACGCATTGTATTCTTCACCTGACATAATTAGGAACATTAAATCCAGACGTTTGACATGGGCAAGACATGTAGCACGTATGGGCGAATCCATAAATGCATATAGAGTGTTAGTTGGGAGGCCGGCGGGAAAAAGACCTTTGGGGAGGCTGAGACGCAGATGGGAAGATAATATTAAAATGGATTTGAGGGAGGTGGGATATGATGGTAGAGATTGGATTAATCTTGCTCAGGATAGGGACCAATGGCGGGCTTATGTGAGGGCGGCAATGAACCTCCGGGTTCCTAAAAGCCAGTAAGTAAGTAATAATACATTATTCTGCGTGGCAATTAATGTTTCTATACTCCTAATTGAACCTTGAGCAAAGCAAACATAGGCCTATTACATTTTGTCCGACAGAACAACAAAGAAGTTCTTCTCATTCTTTACGAAACCAACTCTTACTTCTTGTAGAGACGGAGTTTATATAGCGACATGATACCGCCACTGCTTGCCTTCAGTACGTGAATGAAAAACACAGCAATGTACAGGAAACTCCTCGTACCCGTTTGAATGTCTGTGATTACACGATGTAATCACGACACCCGCTTTGGTCACCGCTGATCTAGACACCCGATTTTGTCTATTCAGACATCTTAGCGACGATCTTTCATTCTACCCCTGCTTGTTATAAATGGGAGTGTGTTATTCCATAGCTGGCCAGAATGCTTCCCACTACCGCTTCGCGATTTAATTCAGCGCTACATAACCATTGCAGTTTGCAAAGGACTGTTAAATAAACCAAGAAAGGTTCTGCAGAATTTATTTTATATCGACTAATTGAACTGTTCGTAAAAAGCAGTGGAGTGGGAAAAGTTATCAGAAACATTCATATTCAGATAACAGGCCTCCGGGTGTTATTTTACCAAGATAACGCATTCCGACCTCAGTTTTAAACCGAGGATGCATCAACATTCAGTAGGTCTACGCCCCTCGAAGTTAGAGATTCGGTTGCGTTCGCTCCCTTAATTGTTTTGACACGTATAAATAATGGTAATCCCGTTTGTTGGGAGATCAAAACAAAAAAATGAAAATAAAACCCGTACTTTCATTCTTCTCTACGCATTAACTTTGATAGCAAAGTTAGCAGGGCGTGAATAAAACTGTTTTTGATGTCATTTCCATACGGCCCTCCGCTTATTAAAGCCTTTTTTATATTATCATTCTTTTTTTAAATTGAAATTCTATTCGCTCCGCTGAACGTTTTATTCCTGAGATATTAGGAAGTAGGCACTAGTTATATACGTTGTTGTTTTTTCATGGGATGGAAATCTCGGCTCTTTTTTTTAAGTTTTCCATTTGACCTCTCTCACATTCTAGCTGAAAACCTTACCCGCCATTGTGGTGTGTAAAACCTAGACCCCTCCCCTAAGAACCCACTTATTCTAATGCATATAGATGCGATAAGCGAGAGCGGGGGATAGAATTCTCTTAATGAACACAGAAATGTTAAGCATCGTTGGCTTCTTCTGAATTTACATCAGGAGCCAAGTTTTGCAATTGATGTGCGCATAAGAACAAGGGAACAAGTCTCTTTGAATAATGCCCAGAACATCGCGGACATTTCCGACGACACAAACTGGAGAAACGGAAGGAAATATTTATGTAAGCTATCAACAGTAATCTCACTAGAAGCTTTGATTTATTTAGAGAAAACCAAAACTCGAGTGGGATTTAATAGACTATTACACGATTAAAAGAAAGTATTAGAAGAAATAAAGTACTCCAATATAATAAAATATTAATTGACTTACGAAAATACAAAACTGTCTTCAAATGTATTACAAATAGTACGCTAGATGGCAGTAGTGTGTTATGATTAGCTGTATTCTTGTTATCAGTTGTGCCAACTATGGAATTTTCATTTAACTCTGTGGACGGTTACTAGTCAAGAAGGCTTTGTTGATTCAGTTTCATTTTTATTAAAAAGGTCCATTCCACTTCAATCATCCGGATCCCATTAATCAACATCACTTGACAGATGATTTTCAATAAATCTTAGTATTAAACAATCTCTGATATGTGACTATCCATAATATCACATAGCAGAAGCAATAACATAACCTAAATAATATAAACAAATGTTAGAAAGGTTTTAATTAGGGATGATGAAATAAAAAATAAACATGAATAATTTTAAAAGGAACAATTATTGAAAGTACAATTTTCAAATTTGAATGTTTTAGTGGTTGGTGGTTCAGTTGATGTTATATTGGACGTGTGCGTAAAAGAAGTGGAACTCGTTGATGTAGATGGTGTATCCCTCAACTTATTCACGATTTCCGAATGGTGCTCTTCATTTATTTGTAAATAGGATTTCAGGGAAGATGCATAGCTATGACCAGTGATCTTTATTAATTCTTTTTCTTGAATGCCAATGCGAGTCATATTTGAAAGTGCTGTGCATCGACTGGAGTGGTTTGTAATTTTCTGTTTTTTTTTTTTTTTTTTTTGACGTCCAGACCAGTGCAGTTTGAAATGTTGGCAAACAAAGAAACAAATACTAGGATAGTGATAAAAAGAAAGCAGCCATGATTGGTTGAAAGACGACCTTTCGTACTGTTTTATTGGTCAAAAATAATATGACGTAGTAAACGTGTAATAGTAAACAGTAATCTCACTAGAGGTTTTGATTTATCTGAAAAAAAATCAAAACTCGAACGGGATATTATACGACTAGAAGAAAGTATATAAAGATTAGAAGAAATAAAGTCTCTAATATAATAAAATATTAATTGGCTTAATAAAATTCTATTTCACTAATGATAGCTTCACCAAAACGTTTGAACGGAGCCGCCATTTTCAGTTGACTATCTATGCGTAAAATAAATGACTACCGCAAAGCGTGTTTTATAGTACCATAAAGAATTTTCAGTTTGAAATGTTGGCAAACAAGGAAACAAATGCTAGGAAACTGATAAAAACAAACAAATGCTAGGGAAGAGATAAAAATAAGCAAATGCTGGGGAAGTGATAAAATTGTAGCGATAAACAGCAATGATTGGTTGAAACACATCTTTCCATACCGTTTTATTTGTCAAAAGTAGTATGACGTAGTAAAAGTGTAGACTAATAGTCAAAATAAATATTCCGGTACTTAATTAACTCTGTATATGATTTGATGATTTAAGTAATAATAATAATAATAATAATAATAATAATAATAATAATAATAATAATATAATGTGTTTAGATACATGTAAGTCTAAGAGTTGAACAGTTATAATTTTATTTATTATTAAATAAGATAATTTGAACCAAATGAAGGATTGGCATAATGAAGGAAAATTGATGTAATTTATTAAAAATAAAAATCGTAATGTACAGAAGTAATATTTGAAGAAAGATCATATTCTAGAGATGAAAAGCGGTTTTTTGACAATTGACTTTTGAAAGTAGTCAATGTCTCATAGTCATTTTACGCTTTGTACAGTAGAATACGGTATTTTTTTTTTTTATTCCTTCCACTATTATGAAGGATGATCGAACATATATACAGAATTTACAAAATAAGTAGGCTATAGCATTATTAAATAAAACAACTTGCATTACAATATACAACGCTACATAATACTTACTGGCTTTTAAGGAACCCGGAGGTTCATTGCCGCCCTCTCATAAGCCCGCCATTGGTCCCTATCCTGAGCAAGATTAATCCAGTCTCTACCATCATATCCCACCTCCCTCAAATCCATTTTAATATTATCTTCTCATCTACGTCTCGGCCTCCCCAAAGGTCTTTTTCCCTCCGGCCTCCCAACTAACACACTATATGCATTTCTGGATTCGCCCATACGTGCTACATGCCCTGCCCATCTCAAACGTCTGGATTTAATGTTCCTAATTATGTCAGGTGAAGGATAGAATGCGTGCAGCTCTGCGTTGTGTAACTTTCTCCATTCTCCTGTAACTTCATCCCTCTTAGCCCCAAATATTTTCCTAAGAACCTTATTCTCAAACACCCTCAATCTCTGTTCCTCTCTGAAAGTGAGAGTCCAAGTTTCACAGCCATACAGAACAAACGGTAATATAACTGTTTTATAAATTCTAACTTTCAGATTTTTGACAGCAGACTAGAAGACAAAAGCTTCTCAACCGAATAATAACACGCATTTTCCATATTTATTCTGCGTTTAATTTCCTCCCGAGTGTCATTTATATTTGTTACTGTTGCTCCAAGATATTTGAATTTTTCCACCTCTTCGAAGGATAAATCTCCAACTTTTATAGTTCCATTTCGTAGAATATTCTGATCACGAGACATAATCATATACTTGTCTTTTCGAAATTTACTTCCAACCCTATCGCTTTACTTGCTTCAAGTAGAATTTCCGTGTTTTCCCTAATCGTTTGTGTATTTTCTCCTAACATATTCACGGCATCCGCATATACAAGCAGCTGATGTAACCCGTTCAATTCCAAACCCTCTCTGTTATCCTGAACTTTCGTAATGACATATTCTAGAGCGAAGTTAAAAAGTAAAGGTGATAATGCATCTCCTTGCTTTAGCCCGCAATGAATTGGAAAAGCATCAGATAGAAACTGGCCTATACGGACTCTGCTGTAAGTTTCACTAAGACACATTTTAATTAATCGAACTAGTTTCTTGGGAATACCAAATTCAATAAGAATATTATATAAAACTTCTCTCTTAACCGAGTCATATGCCTTTTTGAAATCTATGAATAACTGATGTACTGCACCCTTATACTCCCATTTTTTCTCCAATATCTGTCGAATACAAAAAAGTCTGATCAATAGTCGATCTATTACGCCTGAAACCACACTGATGATCCCCAATAATTTCATCTACAGTGTAAATAATGTGTGATCAATGTAGGCCTACATTCTTTATAGCAGTTAAAATAGTAAAAAAAATTAGCGTATTCTAGTGTACATAGTATAAATAATTATTTCAATTGTAAACATTAGTGTACTTTTTAACTTTGCTCTAGAGTATGCCATTAGGAAAGTCCAGGATAACAGAGAGGGTTTGGAATTGAACGGGTTGCATCAGCTGCTTGTCTATGCGGATGACGTGAATATATTAGGAGAAAATCCACAAACGATTAGGGAAAACACGGGAATTTTACTGGAAGTAAGTAAAGAGATAGGTTTGGAAGTAAATCCCGAAAAGACAAAGTATATGATTATGTCTCGTGATTAGAATATTGTACGAAATGGAAATATAAAAATTGGAAATTTATCTTTTGAAGAGGCGGAGAAGTTCAAATATAACAGCAACAACAGTAACAAATATAAATGACACTCGGGAGGAAATTAAACACAGAATAAATATGGGAAATGCCTGTTATTATTTGGTTGAGAAACTTTTATCATCCAGTCTGCTGTCGAAAAATCTGAAAGTTAGAATTTATAAAACAGTTATATTACCGGTTGTTCTGTATGGTTGTGAAACTTGGACTCTCAATTTGAGAGAGGAACAGAGATTAAGGGTGTTTGAGAATAAGGTACTTAGGAAAATATTTGGGGCTAAGAGGGATGAAGTTACAGGAGAATGGAGAAAGTTACACAACACAGAATTGCATGCATTGTATTCTTCACCTGACATAATTAGGAACATTAAATCCTTAAATCCAGACGTTTGAGATGGGCAGGGCATGTAGCACGTATGGGCGAATCCAGAAATGCATATAGAGTGTTAGTTGGGAAGCCGGAGGGAAAAAGACCTTTAGGGAGGCCGAGACTTAGGTGGGAAGATAATATTGAAATGGATTTGAGGGAGGTGGGATATGATGATAGAGAATGGATTAATCTTGCTCAGGATAGGGACCAATGGCGGGCTTATGTGAGGGCGGCAATGAACCTCCGGGTTCTTTAAAAGCCAGTAAGTAAGTAAACATTAGTGTATTCTTAAAGTGGTCCATGTTTTGTTCTGCCCAACTTGACCAAGTAGAAGTCGCGCGAGCAGCCAATCAAGTACTTCGTATGCAAGCGCGTCGTCTACTTAACCTTGTAGCCTCGTGGGACAAGTACGGTCCCTAATCATGAATATAAACATGGAGATAGATAGGCTATAAACAAGTAGAGAAATGTAAACTCAGTGACTAATGAAATATCTATAAGACGTTGATGGTTTCATTTCATTAGGGCTATGTATCCACCCAGAGATAGCAATGGCATTGAAACTTAGGTTTCTCTAAATCAGAGGTGGCAAAAATGTAATAGTGCGCCGAGCCACTGTGTAACCTGCAACGTGCATAGCACCTATGGAGGGAGGCGGACACCTGAAGCGGAAATGAAGCAACTGTCTGTCTTATTAACGGATTTTCATTTTCCTTACGTCAAGCACTTAAATATAATTGTATACAGTATAAGGCTACAAACTAATGTTTAGTACGTGTAACGAGGAAAGAAATGAACAATATCAGAACCTAAAATTAACTGTCTTCAGAATGTCTCTGCGACAGAGTTTCAAAATCAGGAATTATGTCACTTACTGCCAGTCGTAGTTGATCACGAAGGTATTTGTCTGTCAGTCGTGATCTAAATTTGGTTTTTACTATTTTCATTGTTGAAAATAATTTTTCACAAACGTAAGTTGTAGCGAACATGGCTTCAACAGAGCAAACGAAAGAACGAAGCTTCGGATATTTATTTTTTGGCAAAGATTTGAAAAGTTCAACATTTGTCAAGTCCTTACATCTAGCTTTCATTCGACATCACATAGTAAATTAGTGAGTTCAAATTGAAGAGCTAACCGCATTATTCGTACAACTGCTGAAAAAGGCTCGACGTACAGAGATAATAATAATAATAATAATAATAATAATAATAATAATAATAATAATAACATAAAATGATGATAATAATAATAATAATAATAATAATAATAATACTTACTTACAAATGACTTTTAAGGAACCTGAAGGTTCATTGCCGCCCTCACATAAGCCCGCCATCGGTCCCTATCCTGTGCAAGATTAATCTAGTCTCTATCATCATATCACACCTCCCTCAAATCCATTTTAATATTAAACTCCCAGCTACGTCTCGGCCTCCCCAAAGGTCTTTTTCCCTCCGGTCTCCCAACTAACAGTCTATATGCATTTCTGGATTCGCCCATACGTGCTTCATGCCCTGCCCATCTCAAACGTCTGGATAATAATAATAATAATAATAATAATCATCATCATCATCATCATCATAATCATAATAATAATAATAATAATTCACCTTATAATATTTCATGAGTGACATGTAGTATAATGCCGTTTTATGTTATACAACCGTTTCCTCGTAATACTTGTGAACAAATCATACATTTAATATTCTCATCATATTGGCAGCAAAAAAATGCGTCCTCCCATCCTACTTGAAACTTTCGTTTTTGTAGAAGTGCATGGTTTCGAGAGAGATATTGGACGATACGCCACTCGCAGGTCAGAGACAAATTCAAATGGAACGGAGTTTGACTCCAGTGAGTGAGAGGGTGGGGGTTGGGGAAGGTAGGAAGTAAGAGAAATGCACAGCTGTCATTGCGAGCCACAATGTGCTCGTGAGTCACATTTTTCGCCACGACTGCTCTAAATTGACGATGATGGAATGATAATAGAAACGGAAATATCCCGAGAAATCATGTTTTAACATAGCCTAGTCTTCTTATACAGGAAAATTCCACTTGTACTGCCGGGAAATGAACCCAAGACCCCAGCGTGGAAGCTGATGTGCTATGGCAGCAGAATGTTCGAGACACTAGTGCAGAAATTTCAACAGCTTTAATTTCTGTACTAAAAGAAATTGTGTTTGAAGCTACATAAAAGAACCAGAAGTGCAATACTGTAGCAGAGGCACGAGAAATGCGGGAGTCTGATATTATTTCAATTGCTACGAGCCTCGAACTGTTCCCAAGTGTTATTCGCATGGTAATCTCAAGGTGCAGCGAGATTATTCTCAGCTGCATTTGATCTCTTTGTCACCACATTTAAGTCGATTTCTCTTTCAGCGCTTTCAAGAACAGAAGTCGCTCCCCTCTATCCATTGAATCCGCTCCATTCTTCCAGTTTCCTTCCCCAAAACTACCATTTATACCTCTCGCTATCGGGGGTAAAAAATATGATTGATAGTCTTGTGTTTCGTTTTTACAGACTTGGTCACAAGATGGCGTTGATATCGAATCGATTATTACATCATTTGAAGTAAAATGGATTTCAGATTGGAGCTTGGGTGGCCGTTTAAAGGGGCCGCGGGGAATTGTCGAAGGAAAGTATTGTTTGGTAGTGATTGCTGACAAATGTTGACTGATGAGAATGGAATCACCAACGGTACAAGTGTTGCACACAGCTGTCCTCTGCAACGGATCAAACCCTCGTACTACGATCGCATCAAAGATTAAAACAAACGGACGATGTCAGGATATCTGTCTGTCGTAATCAAACGTGATATTCAAGGCCTGGACAGAGCGCTAAATGTTTATAGATACCGTGTACTGTCTACTGAAATCTATTTGCATATTGGTGATTTATACATCACCTTATTACACTTAAGACATGTAGAAATCTTCCTGGATGCGTCATATGCTGTACTATTACCACAGTCTACTATATACAGTCGCGAAGCTTGAGGTGTTTTTTTGCAAATCTCGTGATAAAGCGCTCCAAGCGGTTAGCAACTAGAAACAATAGACTGTCCACGGTCGACTTTGGACTGTGTCGTATTTCCATCGAGTGCTAGCTCGTTGCGTATTTCACATTGATGCTTGTGAAATGTTCGTTATTGGTTGTAATGAAAATGTTAGATCACGTCTTGATAGATAAACGGAGACATACTAGTATAGTAGATATTCGAACTTTCAGAGGTGCAGACTGTAATTCTGACCATTATTTGGTGATTGGAGAATTAAGAGAAAGATTATCAGTAGCCAAGCGAGTAGAGCAACAAGTTAATATTACTAAATTCAATATTTTGAAATTAAAGGACGAGGAAGCTAAGCAAAATTATCAGGTCGAAATTTCGAATAGGTTTGCCACTTTAGAAAGTTCCGACGAAGTTGAGAAAGAATTAGATGTTAATAGCGTGTGGGAAAATATCAGAGATAGTATCAAAATTGCAGCTGAGCAGAGCATAGGTTATTATGAAACTAAGAAAAAGAAACCGTGGTTTGATGAAGATTGTTGCATGGTAGTAGAAAGAAGGAAACAGGCAAAATTGAAATTCTTACAGGATCCAGTTGAGGAGAAGAGAGATAATTATTTCAATGAAAGACGGGAAGCAAGTCGTACACTTAGGAATAAAAAGAGAGGTTACTTGAAGGAAAAACTGAATGAGGTAGAAACAAATAGTAAGAATAAAAACATTCGAGATTTATATAAGGGTATAAAGGAATTTAAGAACGGATATCAGTCAAGGGTAAACGTGATCAAGGATGAGAATGGCGACTTGCTTGCAGACTCTTCATCAATCCTAAACAGATGGAAAAACTATTTTGCGCAACTACTAAATGTACATAGGCCAAATAGAAATGATCGGGACGATATTGAAATACAAACTGCTGAGCCATTTATACCCGAACCCACGATTTCAGAAGTCGAAATTGCGATAGAAAATCTGAAAAAGTACAAGTCTCCAGGTATCGATCAAATTCCAGCAGAATTAATACAAGAGGGTGGAAGTGCATTATATAGCGAAATTTATAAACTTGTACTTGCTATTTGGGAAAAGGAAATTGTACCAGAACAATGGAAGGAGTCCATAATTGTACCTATTTTTAAAAAGGGGGACAAAACGAACTGTGGTAACTTTCGAGGAATATCACTTTTGTTGACGTCGTACAAAATTTTGTCCAATATTCTTTTGAGGAGATTAACTCCGTACGTAGATGAAATTATTGGGGATCATCAGTGCGGTTTTCGGCGTAATAGATCGACTATTGATCAGATTTTTTGTATTCGGCAGATAATGGAGAAAAAATGGGAGTATAAGGGTACAGTACATCAGTTATTCATAGATTTCAAAAAGGCATATGACTCGGTTAAGAGGGAAGTATTATATGATATTCTTATTGAATTTGGTATTCCCAAGAAACTAGTTCGATTAATTAAAATGTGTCTCAGTGAAACATACAGCAGAGTCCGTATAGGTCAGTTTCTATCTGATCCTTTTCCAATTCACTGCGGGCTAAAGCAGGGAGATGCACTATCACCTTTACTTTTTAACTTCGCTTTAGAATATGCCATTAGGAAAGTTCAGGATAACAGGCAGGGTTTGGAATTGAACGGGCTACATCAGCTTCTTGTCTATGCAGATGACGTGAATATGTTAGGAGAAAATACACAAACGGTTAGGGAAAACACGGAAATTTTACTTGAAGCAAGTAAAGCGATCGGTTTGGAAGTAAATCCCGAAAAGACAAAGTATATGATTATGTCTCGTGACGGGAATATTGTACGAAATGGAAATATAAATATTGGAGATTTATCCTTCGAAGAGGTGGAAAAATTCAAATATCTTGGAGCAACAGTAACAAATGTAAATGACACTCGGGAGGAAATTAAACGCAGAATAAATATGGGAAATGCCTGTTATTATTCGGTTGAGAAGCTCTTATCATCCAGTCTGCTGTCCAAAAATCTGAAAGTTAGAATTTATAAAACAGTTATATTACCGGTTGTTCTATATGGCTGTGAAACTTGGACTCTCACTCTGAGAGAGGAACATAGGTTAAGGGTGTTTGAGAATAAGGTGCTTAGGAAAATATTTGGGGCTAAGCGGGATGAAGTTACAGGAGAATGGAGAAAGTTACACAACACAGAACTGCACGCATTGTATTCTTCACCTGACATAATTAGGAACTTGAAATCCAGACGTTTGAGATGGGCAGGGCATGTAGCACGTATGGGCGAATCCAGAAATGCATATAGAGTGTTAGTTGGGAGACCGGAGGGAAAGAGACGTTTAGGGAGGCCGAGACGTAGATGGGAGGATAATATTAAAATGGATTTGAGGGAGGTGGGGTATGATGATAGAGACTGGATTAATCTTGCACAGGATAGGGACCGCTGGCGGGCTTATGTGAGGGCGGCAATGAACCTTCGGGTTCCTTAAAAGCCATTTGTAAGTAAGTAAGTAATGGCTAAAATACAATAATTGGAATAATAATATTTTACTAGAGATATAGAAACGTTAAGTTTGTTTTAATGAAATTTATTGATCACGTTTTATTTTCAATTCTGGTGGGATTATTATTGCTTAGGCCTACTTTTTTTTTTAAAGGGTATGTTTTTAATTGTAGCTGTTAATTTTGTTGTTATTTTTATTTGTTACTTTACTAGAGACGTAGAAAAAGTCTGTTAGAATAAAATTTATTGATCACGTTTTATTTCCAATTCTGGTGTGATTATTATTGCTTAACCTCATCCCACTTTGTTACTACGTAAGCCTACACTACAAGTACCGGTACACGTAAGTTACTCCATTAATTCATATTTCCATTATTATTGTTGTAAAGGGAAATGAAAATTAATATTTATTGGTTTCATAGTTAATTATCGCTATAATCTTGAATGAGTGAAGCGATTATAGTAAATTTCAGTTCGTTTTGCACAAACAAAAATAATATTAACCTATTTCTTGCAGGTATCTTCGAGTTTATGGTGGAATTTAATATACTTCATTAAAATAATAAATTAACTTTATGCATTTAATATTTCAATAATGGAAGGAAGGTGTTAATTTTTCCAAAAGAACATAACGAAAGTGTAACATATTTTGTCGTCTACTAGGAGAGAGATCTGCGATGATGAGGCGATAGTAGCGATCCTAGTGGTGGGCAACTACCCATGTTTGCATTTTTACTACATATTGAGCTTCGCGACTGTATATAGTAGACTGTGCTATTACTCAGTAAACAGTAACCAGCAAACGATAGGCTACATCAGTGATCGCCAAAAGCTGTGTCGCGACACATGCCCCTGCCTCCACTCAAGCGTAACCATGACATCATATCCCTACCCTCTGTTTACAGCCTTCACTTCGATATAAGTAGGCCTAAAGACATTTATCAGAAGCGGACGTACGCATGTAATGTTACAAGTGTGTAGGATAATATGTTTCGATGTCTTTTCGAAAACAGATAGTAAGTAAAAACGTAATTTTAAGGAGCATGGTAGAAAAGGTGCAGATGGCAAAAATATGAGATACTTAATTTGTTGTAAAATTTTAAATGAACTATTAAAGAACAATGTACGTTGTCATTATTTTTCTTGTTATGAAGACTACCACGCCCTTACCTGTAACTTGAACAATAAACGAACAATAAAAAGTAACGGCTTCTATGTCTTAATCGGGGTAAAATATTTCGACTTTTTTTTTCGACGTATGTAGTGTAATTTGAATATTTCATTAATAAATAAACAATAAAAAGTATTGGCTTCTATGTCTTAATCGGAATAAAATACTTCAACGTTTTTCTTTAAGTATGTAGTGTAATTTACAACTTCGTGACCAGCCTGGTAGGTTTTTCTAATTTCAGATTACTGCTGATGTAAAATACACGCTCTTTCTATGTTAAATACGAAAATAAATTTATGTCATTTTATTAATAATACAAAAATAATTAATAGGAGGATAAAAAATTAATAATGAAAAAAGTGTGTATAGTTAATAAGTAGAAGAATATTATATTGCTTTCGTTTTTGGTCACAGTCCGTCTCTGCACTGTTATTCACTGCATTACCTGAGGAGATACCCACTCCATCCCTCTCACTGCGATAGTGGTGTGCGGGTTTCATTTCTATTACGTCACAATTTCGTGGTGTTTGGCAACCACTGGGCTACATAAATAGTAAAAATTAGTGTCACAAACTTTCTGACGATAAATGTAAACGCGCTTCTACTACACCAGTCTTGCGATGGTGACTAGTATTTTCGAGCGAGAGCTCTTTTATGCCCGCTGCGCGCGCGCGGAGCTCTTTTACCTGTAAACATTGCTAAAGGATGTACAGATCTTAGAACACAGCGCATCATTACGGAACGGAAGCGCTTAAAGCTTTCAAGGAAGAGTGGAGGACACAATATTTATGCTTCGAACATGGTGATGAAGTCCAGTGTTTGTTGTGTAAAAAAGAATATCATTTGCAAAAAAAACCAACATAAAACGGCATTATGAGAAGCAGCATGAAAAAAAAATTAGGCATTATTCAGGAGAAGAGAGAAATAAATTCATTTCGGAATTGACATCGAAGGTAAATTAATTTACATTTGGGTCAGTAGATTGTATCTAGATTCCTTTTATTTCTTTATTTTAAATGTATTGTTGATGTTTTATTTGTTGCTTGTTTCTGGATATTTACTTTTATTAGACTACGTGTTTCTTTAATTTAGAAATAATATTTTATCTTTGATTGCACTTTAACTTATACTATTACTAAGCTCAAAAAGCTAATTCACTTTTATTCCAATAACTATTTTTTAGGATTTTGAGCAAATATGAACTAAACATTTTGAAAACTTTGATGCAAGGAGCTTTTTTAGTAACGTCAGTATAAAATATACTTAAAAATATAATTTCAAAACTATTAGATCTAATTGCACCAAATTTTGTACAGATGATATTATTATAGGTCTGTTTATATAGTTTAAATTTCACAAATTTTGGCCGAAAATTGTGAAAGTTTTAAAAATCATACATATCCCCTTAAATGATTGGCCCCAAAAATTACGATGGCTCTCAATATCCTAATTTAATCAATTTGTTTTTTAGTGTTACGTACATCTCACAAATCGCTCTAAGAAAACTCATTACATAATCACGACTGGAGAGTAAGGACTACATTTTCACAATCACACAATCAATATACTCTATTTCAATCAATATTGTCATTATTATTTTTTCAACAAATACTCAAAAGTACTTACAGATCACACACGTCGAGCAGGTAGACCCTATTAGTTTCTCCTAACCAATGAAGTGAAGTATTTACATAATAAATAATTGCTTTTAACAATAAAATGGTTTACATACAATTAACTTTTCCTATTTCTCTTTTTGTTCCTAAAACACCCTTCTCATTGCGATTTGTTTATATATGTACATGTATATTAAATAACTGAATAATTAGCCCTATTACATAGCCAGAAATTTAGTAACGCCAGTCTACGGCTCTGTTGCAGTTTCTTTACTGAGTTTCTAGATGAAGCTTGTGTGTTTAGTTTGCTAAAGAAAAAAAATCAGATTTCTGTGAACTGTAAAAAAGTGAAAACTCCATTATGTCAGAGGCCTATGAGAATTTGAGAAGTAAACTCAGTGAAACATTTGGACTTAAATTGAACGATCGTGGAGAAGTGCTTGACAGAAAAAAAGTTTTTTCGTGTTTAGTGATGCAGGAAACATTGTTACTAAACGTAGAGCGGCACTTAATTCGGAACATGTGAATGCACTCACATGTTTAAAATCTTGGATGAAGCAGTATTAACTAAGCGAGTCTTCATACTTTTTTATTTGTGTTTGTCTCAAAAATTCCCGGAGAATTGACACAATAAATTATAACCCTACGTAATAAATATGTTAGTAAATAGCTAAAATAGTATTGTTTTGTAATAGAACGGTACAGTATATACATAGGCTATATACTACTACATTTTACACTTATGCTTATCACCAAATATAAATTAAATTTAACAATAATTGTGTGTTACAGTATATTAAAACTTTTTTCAAATCGATCAAAGCTCGATTAATGGATTAAATGATTTGATCGATCGACAGTACTAAAAATAATATATGTTATAAAAACGAACAATTATGATGTATAAAACTCTTATAAGGTCTGTACTATCTTACGCATCTGAGACTTGGCCATTGTCGAAGTCAGCTACGACATTATTATGTACATTTGAAAGAAAGATTCTTAGGCAAATCTTTGGACCAGTTAGAGAAAACGGAACATGGAGAAGAAGATATAATTTCGAACTGTACAGATTATATAATGAGCCGGACATTGTTAAATTTATAAAAATAAGAAGATTGGATTGGGCCGGGCATGTTGTGAGAATGCAAGATGATAGAGTTGTGAAGAGAGTTATGGGAAGACTGTGTGATGTATGACATTAAACTTTGGATGTTAGAAATTGGAGAAGTTTGGCATTGGATAGGGAGGAATGGCGAAAACTTCTGAAGAAGGCCAGGGCCCATGAAGGGCTGTCGTGCCATTGATGATGATGATGATGATGATGATGATGATGATAAAAACGAACATAATTAAAAAAAATATGAAATACTACGTGCGAAACTCAGACATTCGAAAGTATCGTAAATTATAAAATCAGTAACATTGGCTGTCATCGGTTTCGTTCATCTATGACGTCAAACTTCCATTCAAAATTGATCACGGGATGTAAGCTAGCGAAAAGGGTCGGGACGAGAACGGACTTTATACTAAGCTATTTCAAAATATCTTGATAAGAATACTGTATTTCTGTAAACTGAGAATATAGTTTAGTATTTTGAATGAAGGTATTTCTTCCTACTTGGTGTATTTTCTTCTGTCTCTCACATCATCTCACAGCTGGAACTGTAAGGGCCGAATTCATAGTCAACACTTATCGTAAGTAAAATCTTAAGCAGTTGCTTATAATTAATTTCCAATTCATAAATCCCACTGAAGTGAACACTTATTCAAATAAGGTAGCTTGTCAGCTTACTCAAGTGTTTCCTCATATGTATTGTAATCAGCTGATTCGGTATACAATAGATGATGATTATGATTTTGATGAATTTATTGAGTCTCATAATGAAAATAAAAATGTTTCGGCAAAACAAAAGATAACTTATGTCAGAGATATGGAAAACCCTTATGGATGTACAATGACTAACAATATAAGAGGAGATACCGCTTCGACAGAACACTGTTGTGAATATTCTGGTGTCTCTCACTGAAATTCACAATACAATCATGAGGCTTACCGACTTCACCACTGCTGAAAATATTGGTAGCTTCGAGATTTTATGCTACAGCATCATTTCAGATAGGTTTGAGTGGTATTTTTTTTTTTTTTCGAAAAGTATTCACGTTTGCATTTTCGTTTGTAGGCTATTCTACTCAAGGAATAAGCTGTCAAAATTTGCGTAATTATATAACTTCCACTTTGGTTACCATAAAAATAACTGAAAAATAAATTAAAACGATTTGCTTACAGGAATATTTCCGGAGTTTGCATTAAACTCAACTGTAGTTTCGTCCCATGTTAATTTCTTCTTTTGGAGAGAACAATTATCGGATTTTTTACTTTCGACGATATCTCTATATTTCATAACTAGTTCTTTTAGCTCACTTCTTTCTTCTCCTGTAAAATGTTTCTCGATATTTTGTATAATTTTTAGTTCTGTAATATTTACTTCTGTATTTGTGTATGACAATAATGCCGATTTAACAATTTGAAGGCGCTGGAAAACAAGTGAATGTAGGAAAGCGCTCACGTCTAGCCATGTTGTCATATTTCTTTCGATGTCAAGGGAATGCTCAGGGCATATGGAAGAGTAGCGTCTCTGCAATACGATCTGAAATAAGTGCTAAGGAAACACTTATTACTTAAGTGTTTCCTCATTTTATAAGTAACGACTATGAATTCGATCCTAAATCTCAGGATATGGTTGCAAAAGCCGAAATCTTACTGAAACTCAACCACAGTGAAAGTTTCAACTGGTATTTTGATGGTTTCAGGTGAAGATCTGGTTCCAAAACCGCCGCATGAAGTGGCGGAACTCCAAGGAGCGGGAGCTACTCGCCAGCGGGGGGTCCCGGGAGCAGACCCTGCCCAACAAGAACAACCCCAACCCAGATCTGAGCGACGCGGAGGGCGACAGACCCAAGATCGACCTCTCGGACCTTTCGCCTCTCACGTCCCCCGAGTTGCCGCCCCACAACCACCACAAGGTGGAGGACGACGTCATGATGGACCATGACGGACAACTGCTGATGCTGGACGCGTCGCCCGACGAGAAGCAGCTGCTGCGGCACCACGACCAGGACCTGGACGAGGACTCGGGCGGAGAGGACGACGACGAAGACGACGAGGAGATCAATGTCACGTGACAAGAAGAAGAATGAGATGGAGACACGCTGGCGCTCACAGGATGGCGGTTCAAACGTGTGGCCGCGAGGGACGACGGCGCTTGAAGTACGAGGGTGCACATGACGCCGATCCGCGGAGGCGGGAGGGTGCAGCAGGTGGATTACAGCTCACAGCGCCACAGGGGTGCCCAAACTTTCTACCATGAGGGGCCAATAATAATTACTCTCGGGCCACGTTACAGTGTGCTTAATATTAAAAAGACGCACGCATAATTTTTTGTTAATATTACGAAAAAACAGAATATAATTTAGTTAATTAATTTTATAAAATTTGGATTACTTAATTTTGAAAAATACTTAAATGAAAGGGCATGCATAATTACTCACCTAATGAGAAGTGTGGAACTGGTGTTTTGAAGATAATAAATTGTCGATACCCGCTCTCTGCTCTGTGGTGCTCAGATGTAACATGTTTTGGAGACGCTCGTCATTTAAGCTTGATCTTAATCTTGATTTCTGAATTTTCATTTTCGAAAATGTTTGCTCACATACACATGTTCAAGAAAACATGGAGATCAAACGCCGAGCTTGGTTTTTCATGTTCGTTTCCCTTGAATTTATCTCGTAATGTCTTTTAATATTGTATTCCTTCATTACAGCTATGACATCGTTGCAAATAACACAAATCACTGTGTTTCCATACTCTTTCATAAAATAATTACCGAGCCAAAATTCATTACACTTTCTATACTCACTATCAACCTTGCATCATTTCGAAAATATTTTGCACTTAAGTAAACCTGACACGACACTACCGAATTGACGAAGAATGACGATGGAAGTTGTAAACTTGGTAGATAACGGAATGTAAGGGATGAATGACCTGCCCCAGTCTTGCGAATTGCGAGCGAGAGCTCTTTTATGCCCGCTGCGCGCGCGCGGAGCTCTTTTACCTGTAAACATTGCTAAAGGATGTACAGATCTTAGAACAGAGCGCATCATGACGGAGCGGAAGCGCTTAAAGCTTTCAAGGAAGAGTGGCAGATACAATATTTATGCTTCGAACATGGTGATGAAGTCCAGTGTTTGTTGTGTAAAAAATATATCATTTGCAAAAAAAACCAACATAAAACGGCATTATGAGACGCAACATGAAAAAAAATATATAGGCATTATTCAGGAGAAGAGAGAAATAAATTCATTTCGGAATTGACATCGAAGGTAAATTAATTTACATTTGGATCAGTAGATTGTATCTAGATTCCTTTTATTTCTTTATTTTAAATGTATTGTTGATATTTTATTTGTTGCTTGTTTCTGGATATTTAATTTTATTAGACTACGTGTTTCTTTAATTTAGAAATAATATTTTATCTTTGATTGCACTTTAACTTATACTATTACTAAACTCAAAATGCTAATTCACTTTTATTCCAATAACTATTTTTCAGGATTTTGAGCAAATATGAACTAAACATTTTGAAAACTTTGATGCAAGGAGCTTTTTTAGTAACGTCAATATAAAATATACTTAAAAATATAATTTCAAAACTATTAGACCTAATTGCACCAAATTTTGTACAGATTATATTATTATAGACCTGTTTATATAAGTTAGTTTAAATTTCACAAATTTTGGCCGAAATTGTGGAAGTTTTAAAAGTCATACATATCCCCTTAAATGATTGACCCCAAAAATTACGATGGCTCTCAATATCTTAATTTAATCAATTTGTTTTTTCGTGTTACGTGCATCTCACAAATCACTCTAAGAAAACTCATTACATAATCACGACTGGAGAGTAAAGACTACGTTTTCACAATCACACAATCAATATACTCTATTTCAATCAATATTGCCATTATTATTTTTTCAACAAATACTCAAAAGTACTTAGAGATCACACACGTGGAGCAGGTAGACCCTATTAGTTTCTCCTAACCAATGAAGTGAAGTATTTACATAATAAATAATTGCTTTTAACAATAAAATGATTTACATACAATTAACTTTTCCTATTTCTCTTTTTGTTCCTAAAAACACTTCCTGCGATTTGTTTATATATGTACATGTATATTAAATAACTTAGTAATTAGCCCTATTACATAGCCAGAAATTTAGTAACGCAAGTTATTTTAATAATTGCTGTCTTTATTCGCTGCATGTACTGTACATCCCTGTTGCCTGCGTTACAGTGAATGAGCTATGCGCTCGTGATCAAGGTCGAGCTCTTCTACCGTGATTGGGAGCTAATATCGTCTCATCCCTTACCTACCCTGTGGTGACTGATTAGCCTGCCTTGGGATACATGGACTTTCGCGTCACGGATATTTTTAGTGCCCATCCAAGTTTAACCAGTGCTCGCGTCTCTAGCTCTCTACTCCACACAGATATTGACAGTGAAGTTAAAACTTGTTGAAGAATACTTTCAAACCGATTTAGTCATTATTATAATACTTATTATTATATTTAGCTCAACGTTAAGTACTTCATAACTTCACTCAGTCCATCAAGGAGCATGCGAGGGATGTATTAGTACATGCAAAAACATGTCTCATTGTTGTAAGTGATGGATTGACGATCCATTAAATTCTATAATTCACACAATACATACTTAATTACTTACTGGCTTTTAAGGAACCCGGAGGTTCATTTCCGCCCTCACATAAGCCCGCCATCGGTCCCTATCATGAGCAAGATTAATCCAGTCTCTACCATCATATCCCACCTCCCTCAAATCCATTTTAATGTTATCTTCCCATCTACGTCTCGGCCTCCCCAAAGGTCTTTTTCCCTCCGGCCTCCCAACTAACACTCTAAATGCATTTCTGTATTCGCCCATACGTGCTACATGCCCTGTCCATCTCAAACGTCTTGATTTAATGTTCCTAATTGTGTCGGGTGAAGAATACAATACGTGCAGTTCTGCGTTGTGTAACTTTCTCCATTCTCCTGTAACTTCATCCCTCTTAGCCCCAAATATTTTTCGAAGCACCTTATTATCAAACACCCTTAACCTATGTTCCTCTCTCAAAGTGAGAGCCCAAGTTTCACAACCATAAAGAACAACCGGTAATATAACTGTTTTATAAATTCTAACTTTCAGATTTTTTGACAGCAGACTGGATGATAAAAGCTTCTCGACCGAATAATAACAGGCATTTCCCATATTTATTCGGTGTTTAATTTCCTCCCGACTATCATTTATATTTGTTTATGCTCGACCATGCCGAAATGTAGTAATTATACACCTGGTAGCAGTCCTTTAATACATGTCATTAAAGTACACCTATTCATTAAAGTTCAGGTTTTCGATTATTCTCGGATATGCAATCGAAAGACAACTAGCAAAACGTCACGCAGGCTGGAAATCCAATACTGTCGCTGAAGGTTATGTTCCGTTACTATAATAATTAGCGTTAATTGTAAATAATATTCAAATAAATTCAATTTGTCATCTCGTTTTTCAATGTCGAATTCAATTTCAAGGTTATATCAAGTTTAACGTTTATCTTACTCTCGAATTTATATCAAGGTCGTCGACATTCGTTGCCCGGAAAAAATCAATACTTTCGCGTCTGCGCACATCTCACAATTTACGAGATTGCACAAGGTCAGTTCGCTCCCCAGTCACATAAGAATAACATGAATACTTATGAATAATTTCAAGTTAGAAATATGGTCGAGCATAAAAAGTCGCACTCGTATGAAACTTGCCTATAATGGCAATTAAGACGATCGTATGAAACTTATGAAACTCGCTTGCGCTCGTTTCATAATCATCCTCGCGTCTTAATTACTATCATTCTAGGCTCCTCCTGTTGTTTTCCACCTCTCGAAAGAATAAATTTCCAATTTTTGTATTTCCATTTCGTACAATATTCTCGTCACGAGACATAATCATATACTTTATATTTTTGGGATTTACTTCCAAACCTATCTCTTTACTTGCTTCAAGTAAAATTCCAGTGTTTTCCCTAATCGTTTCACACAATACATACACGCAGACGAAATAATTTAACGTCGTAAAACTAGATGCTAGGCTCTCGAGTTCTAGTTAGGTCAATCTACCACAAGACAGGAGTGACGCGGTAATGGGAGATCTAGAATCAACTCAAGGCACAAAATGAAACTTTCATCGTACGTTACTGCGAGTTCTCTATCCTTAAAGACGTCTGCAAGAAACTGACCAGAATTTCGTTCAAACTCCATGGAACGGAATGAAAACAAAACGTAGACCTATTGCTCTGGGAATTATATACAATGGACTTCTAATCACAGTCCATGATATTACTGGACAATGTTACTTTGAGAATCAATACAATTGTTTATTTCTTACGTACACCTTCCTCATTCTGAAAGCCCAGATTTTCTTGTTTATATCTCTTAGAATGCTACGTTGATTTGAAAGTTATGAACAACTTTATTAAGTACAGCTTAACCGTGTATTAACTTGCTAGCAATCTTTTAAGTCAGAGTCAAGTCAAGGCTAACCACAAGATGGGAATGACATGCTAATAGAAGGTAGAAAATCGAGGCGAATCTTAGCACAGGGTAATACATCTATCATATTTTCTGGTAGCCTATATACTTCGTATGTTTCTGTTTATGTCAGACTTTAATGTTTACATTTGAGTTTGCATTGTAAATTTATAGTTTCACTGTTTTCAGTCAGTCACCACTTGTACAGGGACATCATTTTATTTTTACTAACATTTCTAATATTAACCTGGCTATACCTTTGGATTAACGGTTGAGAACCGGAAACACCGTTTGCTACCCCCTTCCACGACTGGAGTTCGATGATACTGGCGTAAAATACAAACGAATCACTTTACTAGGTATAGGAGGGAAGAAAAGTAGTTCATCCATTTACGTAAAGTAAGAAATATCGCGATTTTGAGTTGATAATTTTCATTAGGTTTTTATTTAATAAAAATACAGTACTGTATTAACAATAAGGGTTTTTACTCTCGAACTGAGCTGTCCTTTCGGACGTATTCATTATGCAGTGTATATTATACTGTCTACAGCACATTAGCGTACAATATAGAGAATGAAGTTAAATTGAAAAATAATCATAATATGGATATTTAAACACATTTTTTTAAATGATGGCCGTTCATTTCGATAGAGGCTTCAGTTATTTTGTGCATATTATCGCACTATAGACTACTGTACCTAATTCCAATTACCAGTTTCGTCCTTCGTACTAGTAACTCATGTTGAAATAATTCTGTACCTACTCTATGAAAGAGTACCTTAAGTACTGTAAATTCAATCTTCACTTCTTCCTGATTCGAAAAGATAAAATTACTCAGACATACTATCTACTGTCCGTCCAAGTAGTTTTGTCGTAGGGTCGTAAAAGGGGGGAAATCACGTGACAGTTAATTACTTAACGAGGCCCTTTTATTTAAGTTACTTTAAACAGTTGTATAATATATTTTTTTTAATTATTGGGTTATTTTACGACACTGTATCAACATCTAGGTTATTTAGCTTCTGAATGAAATGAAGGTGATAATGACGGTGAAACGAGTCCGGCGTCCAACACCGAAAGTTACCCAGCATTTGCTCGTGTTGGGTTGAGGGAAAACCCCGGAAAAAACCTCAACCAGGTAACTTGTCCCGACCGGGATTCGAACCCGGGCCACCTGGTTTCGCGACCAGACGCGCTGACCGTTACTCCACAGATGTGGACTTTTGTATAATATTACGTAGACATCCAATTCCTAACAGAAATTAATGTTTTCAGAAAAGAGCTAAGACAGCCCAGTCACTAGCCTTTACAGAGGGGCGAGCAGAAGCGGGTGGGAGGAAACCGGGATGCGACGTAGGCAAACGGACGACAGTACCTGTTCGAAAATATGATTCAATATTAAAAGCTCTTCCGTCATTGGAAAACGTAAACATATTTCTGGAAAGTACTATACTCACTAACTCAGTAGTGTTAACTATGACCGTAAGGCGACTTTGACTGCATACGCGGCCTTGGTTCTGTGTAGAGGACGGTTGGAAGTTTACTAGTAGAGGTGGTGGAAGTGAAGTACATTAAAAAACTCAGGTACAATAAAAATTGAAGTAAAAATAAAATGATGTCCCTGTATAAAGACAACATGTACCACTAGCAAAAAAACCTTCTGACGTCATCAGCTACCAGTTTATAGTATTGCATTTACAACGCAAACTATATTTGAGAATGGCACTGGTTGACAAATGATAACTTATCAACAAGCCAAATTAAAACACAGAAATATACTTAGTGCTAAAAACTGAGCCACAAATAACAATAACAAACTTAACAATGATGCCAACCTTTCATAGTGGCGCTGTTCACATGAGGTGTAATTCATTTCTGCTGCATTGATGTCACCTCCATTATAAGCCTAAAGGTATTATTAAAGTATAATGTAAATATAGATCCCTAGATTGTAACGGTCTGTGTACCAATGAGTATATATTATATCGTACATTCCCGCCAAAAGAATCACAAAAGAATTAAATAAAATGTATCATCACTTGTACTTTTCTAGTTATTATTATTACCCTTAAAATTTCCCGTCCAGCACACCCTCCTCAACAATGAAGAAACAAATCCGTGGGAAGAGTTTCAAGGTAACTGTAACACAGCAACAGATCTCAAAATATCATCATGCAATCATCATGAATTTAGTGTTTTCTCAATTTTTTTTCCTTTAGAAGTAATTCTGTCATTAAATTATAATGTCGAAGTAGAAAGGAGTGCATGAGCCTTGTACTTTTATGCTCGACCATGCCGAAATGTAGTAATTATACACCTGGTAGTAGCCCTTTAATGGACCTCATTAAAGTACACCTATTCATTAAAGTTCAGGTGTTCCACCAATGAGAAAATACCATTGTAGCAATATGAAAGCGCAAGTATCGATTATTCTCGGATATGCAATCGAAAGACAACTAGCGCGAGATTTCACTAATTGCACAATAATCCACCTATATTTGAAATAAAGTCAGTTCTGTTACTATAATAATTAGCGTTAATTGTAAATAATATTCAAATAAATTCAATTTGTCATCTCGTTTTTCAATTCTAAATCAATTTCCAGGTTATATCAAGATTAATGTTCATGTTATTCTCTAGGTTATATCAAGGTCAATGACATTCGTTCCTCGGAAAAAATCAATACTTTCGCGTCTGCGCACATCTCACATTTTAGGTCATTCGATAACCATAACATGAATACTTATGAATAATTTCAAGCTAGAATTATGGTTGAGCATAAAAAGTCGTACGAAACTTGCCTATAATGGTAATTAAGACGCTCGTATGAAAATTATGAAACTCCCTTGCGCTCGCTTCATAAACAAACATACTCGCGTCTTAATTACTACCATTAGAGGCTCGTTGCATAATGTACTATTGTATATTTAGACACAGAAATAAAAGTAAAAATAAGCGATGATTTTATTTTCCAGTGAATGCAAGTTTATTTATTGCTGAAATGGCATTTCCTCCATTTTTGGTGGAACAGTTATACCGCTGTACTCGGTCCCCAGAGCCTCGTTTGTTAAAAACAGGTTGCACCACGGGAAGGTGAGGATGGGATTTGAGTAGGAGAGGTTATGGAATGCACTTCACTACTCCTTACAACCCACATTTAAACATATAATCCCATACCAAACAAGCATGAAAAGTAAATAATATTTCAGGACCCATCTAATGTAATTTCTTGCCTTGGTATATACATACAGGGTGTTTCCGGGCTAGTGTTACAAACTTTCAGGGATGTTGGCGAAGGGCTCATGTATCAATTTGAGATAAGGAACCATGGTCCGGAAACGACTGAGTCGAAAGTTATAATCAAAAATAGTTGTGTGGAAATGGAATTGTAGTTTGTCACCACGTGCCCTCCTTCCCTTAACCTTTGGAACAGTCGTGGAAAGATGGTATGGGCCGGATGTATGCTACGTGGGTACTTGTCCCGATACAATCTGTGAGCTTGTCTACTGTTCCAATTGGCTCATCCGTATTCGAAAATCAGGTCTGCATATTCCGCTCTCGTGTACACCTCCATTTCACTAGGACCGATCGACTGGACACTGCAACTTGTACACATACACTGCTGTCTACAGACGTGCATATCAGGACCGACCATGTCCGTTACACATTACGCTATCTGCATTGCTTTAGTGTAGTTTCCTGTCCCCACCCCTCAGACAGCGCACTGAATGGAATACTGTACGTAAACAACGCCAGATGAATACAGTATGTGTAAGATGTAGGCCTACAGATAAATATACATAAGTTGTACAGCGGAATAAAATTATTTCATTTCCACACAACTATTTTTGCTTGTAACTTTCAACTCAGTCATTTCCGGACAAGGGTTCCTAATCTCAAATTGATACATGTGCCCTTCCCCATCATCCCTGAAAGTTTGTAACACTAGCCCGGAAACACCCTGTATAACCCAAACGCTGAATGTAATCCAAGCGACTGATTTCACCTTTCTGGAATGTTTCCCGCATATCTTGCATTACTCTAATTCTTCTATGGTATTTTTCCTCAATCTGTTTTATATTTTTGCCAACTGAATTTCTTTTTATTTGCCTTCCTACTTGGATTTTTATTAACGTCTGGAAGATGAGAAGTTATTGGTGGGGTTAGTAATACCTGTTCTTTGTAAGAGCAATGAAAAGACCCTGGACCATTAGTTCGTCCACACCTGTGGAGTAACGGCTAGCGCGTGTGGCCGCGAAACCAGGTGGTCGGGTTCGATTCCCGGTCTTGGCAAGTTACCTGGTTGAGGTTTTTTCCGGAGTTTTCCCTCAACCCAATTTGAGCAAATGCTGGGTAACTTTCGGTGCTGGACCCCGGACACATTTCACCTGCATTATCACCTTCAGCTCATTCAGACGTTAACTAACCTGAGATAAGTTATTGATACAGCGTCGTAAAATAACCTACTAAAAAAAACCATTAGTTCTTGGATCTTCGGTCGGAGGAACAGCACAGAGTACAGATGGGAATGTTGCATCTTCAGAAATATAATAAGTTATCTAGCACGTAATCAACAAAGCCCCTCACACTATTTCAAGAAATTTCCATCAATTCCACAAAACCCTTTCTCTACTTCTGCAGTCCGAAGGTTTATTTCAAATAATTGCCAACTTCTGAGATTTAGGTATTAAAAATAGTCCATTATCACTCCTATTCCTTCGCATCTTTTCAAACACAGAGTTTATAGTAGGCGATTACTTATCGTAACGGATTTGTTCGGCATGTTCGGATTTCTATTCTTTGCATTATTAAATGGAGCATCGCTCACTTGACTGTATCGCCTCTGCCCGCATGACCGGATTCCGTCCAGAATTCTGGCCAGAGAATTCTAAACGGGTTTCCATACGGTCCAAGATCGAAATAAAGAAAGCTATAACTATATATCGTGGTAATATTGAAGGCACAAATGAAATGGATACACGAACCTTATTTTTTATAATTTTCTTCTTCCAAAACTAACGCAATTAAAAATACGGTATGCACCAAAACAAACAATAGCCTACTGAAATTATCGCTCATCTGCTGTCCACGTTTCCCTAGCAACAAAATATTTTGTGCGAGATCGTGCGTATTTGCTTGTTTTCCGCACAGAACCAATACGCGGTAAGTGTGAAATACCACATTCAGTATTCCCAACGTAACACACATAACAATTTCCCTCTTCTTACCGCTTAAGCGCGACATTCATTTTACTGCTTTAGGCTTTTAACATATTATTTTTAGAGACCTTTAACATAGTAAAAATTATAAATTGGAAACTTACCACTGCAATTTCACCTAAATTGCAATGTTAATTATTGTTTTTAAATATTTGCAAAAATTAAGTAAAGTCTACTACTCCACGAAACTTATTGCATTCCTGATACAAGTAACATTAAGGAAGCCGTGAAAAAATCAACAAGATTCCAGATGCCGATGTTATTACTGCAATATGTTATATAAATAATATTGTTAAAATATTAAAATGAAAAATAAATCATTACATAACCTTACCGTTTGTTTTAAGTTCGCATTTAAGGACTGGAGGAAAAAAAGACAGACGTATATCACGGCCTGCTGGAGTATAGTAAACACAGAAAACATTTCATAGCAACAATGTTGAAGAAAGATATTTTGGTTTTCCGAAGTTGCCGTCATTAAACAGAAACCAACATGGAGATTTCATTACAACTAATTAGAAATTCGTCTTTCAGGTATGTAATAAACGATCTTCGCACAAAATAATGTACGATACACGAGCGGTATGTTTGTTTTCATGTTCTCGGAAATTAAAAAAGCTCAACTACGTTTCGCTTTTTCAATCTTTTCCTCGAACATGAAAACGTCAACATACCGCTCTTGTAACGTATATTACTATTGTGCGAGATCGTGCGTATTTGCTTGGTTTCCGCACAAAACCAATGCGCGGAAAGTCTAAAATTCCACATTCAGTATTCCCAACCTAACACACATAACAATTTCCCTCTTCTTACCGCTTAAGTGACATATTGATTTTACTGCTTTAGGCTTTTAACATATTATATTTAGAGACGTTCAATATAGTAATAATTATAAATTGGAAACTTACCACTACAATTTCACCTAAATTGCACTGTTAATTATTGTTCTTAAATATTTGCAAAAATTAAGTAAACTCTACAACTCCACTGAAGTTACTGCATTCGTGATGCAAGTAACATTAAGGAAGCCGTGAAAAAATCAACAAGATTCCCGGTCAGCGCGTCTGGCCGCGAAACCAGGTGGCCCGGGTTCGAATCCCGGTCGGGGCAAGTTACCTGGTTGAGGTTTTTCCGGGGTTTTCCCTCAACCCAATACGAGAAAATGCTGGGTAACTTTCGGTCCTGGACCCCGGACTCATTTCACCGGAATTATCACCTTCATTTCATTCAGACGCTAAATAACCTAGATGTTGATAAAGCGTCGTAAAATAACCCAATAAAAAAACAACAAGATTCCAGACTCATCATAGACTGGGGGGGGGGGGAAGACAGACGTACATCACGGCCTGCTGGAGTATAGTAAACATAGAAAACATTTTAAAGGAACAATGTTGAAGATAGATATTTTTGTTTTGCAAATTTGCCGTCATTGAGCAGAAACCAAGATGGAGATTTCATTGCAACTAATTAGAAATTCCTCTTTCAGGTATGTAATAAACTATCTTCGCACAAAATAATGTACGATACACGAGCGGTATGTTTTCTAATTCTCGGGAATTAAAAAAGCTCAACTACGTTTCGCTTTTTCAAACTTTTCCTCGAACATGAAAGCTTCGACATACCGCTCTTGTAACGCATATTACTATATTGATTGTATACAATAGTTTGACATATTGTGCAATGACGTGCGGTGTTATTTCTCGATGGGGAACAGATCAGAAATAACACTAATAATAATAATAATAATAATAATAATAATAATAATAATAATAATAATATAAAAATCTGTATTATGACTTTGCAACATTACCAATTCCTTTTTTTTTTTACTTCGTTAACAACTTAATCAGAAAAAGAATGTATAAATATAAAACAAATTAATGATATTATATTATTGTTATTATTATTATTATTATTATCATTATTAGGCCTAAATATATAATACCGTTAACTAAAAATAAATAAACCTAAATTAAACCTACAATTTACCGCTTGACCCAGTTAACTATTTCACAGAATTATAGTAACTAATTTGAAAATGTCTTGTATAAGATTTTGTTTTAGTTTTAATTTATGTAAGGAGAGGAATAGGTTTCCCATTCAAAATAACCGCGCTTTTCTCAGCAAAATTGATCGAACTAAACGCGCTCGACTTCAGCTGATCGATACAACGATCGCTGTCTTGGTTCGAACCTAGGGTTCGCATCAGGCGCTCGTGCTCGGTCTCGTTGAAGTTGGAACAGGCAGGAGTCGCCTGTTCCATTGCCATTATTTCGTCAGATTTAACTCAGGCCGCGAATGCGTAAATCGTACGGATTTTTTTAAGAACTACTGTATAATTTCACACACAATATTATGTCACACGAAAAACTCTTCGAACTTAATTGTTTTCCGAATTATCACTATATAAATAAACTAGCTTAATGAAACAGTATATTACACACTTCTCAATACTCTGTGAAGGAAGAGGTAACCCTACAGCTTCCAGCGATGCTCGGGTAAGTTCGTGTCCGCTCGAGCTGCTTCGGAGAAAACATTGCTTGAGACTCCCACTCACATCATCACTCACAGCAGACGAGAAGGGCTCGAGCACTGCCATCGTGATCTAATACAGGCCGTAAGGCAGACCACGTGACTCGCTTAACAGCTGATCGCGAAAGGCGGTCTTTCAACCATATGAATTAGTTGCAGTGCATGAAGAATAACATATATTTCTCTGAAATGCAGTGTAATTGCGTCAGTAAAATTTTAAACAGTGATTGTGAGACACTTGAGACACAATTTACTTGCAATTTAAGGTATAATATTATTTTTGGTGTGAAAATTACGTTGTTGCAGGCAAAGTTCGTATGTGTAATACCTGCCTTTATTTCGATTAAATATTGCGCCCTTATGTGGTTAAGTGAAATTTTGGTCTTATAAACAGTAGACTAAATATGTGTAATAATATATACGTGAAAGTGAAACATTGACTGGCATGTGAAGTAAGTTGTGATTAGGCCTGAGTGCAGCGTTACCAATGTTACTCTTGTCTAATCAATTATTGTTAGTTTAACGTATTTGTCTTATTAAATTTAAATTATTGCGCCCTTTTTATTTGTGAATAACCTACATTATACGAGTAAATAATACGACGTTTGATAATATACACAATTTGAACTAAAAAAGAGATACATATAGTATATTACGAAAAATTATACCCTATAGTTTTCATTTGTTACAGGATCTAGAATTGTAATTAGTTGAAATAAAGCACTCATGCTTCATTACGAAATTCTTGCACATTCATTTATGCACGTTTCAACAATTTTCAGTTGCATCGCACGCATATTTTAATGTGTTGAAGTTATAGGTTATGTTTATTCTATCAGTACTTGCCTTATTTCCATATTCGCAATTATGCATTATAATTAAGCATAACGCTACGTATAACTCATAAATGCAATTTGTCTACACTTCAATTGTATTTATTCGTTTCAGACGGTACTCCAGTCTGAAGTCTGATTAGTTTAATATGTTACTAGGGCTAAACTAGCGCTGAGGTAGTTCCCTTCGTATTCATACATCTTGCATATACAAATTAGTTCGGTTCGTTCAGGATTTTAATATGCCTTGCTTATAGGATCAAATGCATCTCCACAAAAAATAAATTCAACTGTTTTCAGTTCAGAAATTACCGAAACTATACCTCAGCGCTACTAAGTAATATAACGTATGTATATTTCATATGAGGGACTGTGGTGAATTTTCTACCTATAAGTAAGGACGGTAACCGTGTTCTGAAGTTTATCCTAAAAATATATTCTTCTTTATTAAATCTCAAAACCGTTTTCGTTCTCAACTTAAGCCTAAAATGTTGACGCAGATAGGTTATGTTAACATGGTAATTCTCTTCACATAAAAATAACACAGTTTTATTTATTATTCCTGCCACATTATGCAACACATAAATGGAACTTATGCACACATTACATTGAATAAAAATTTAATTGTATTATTTATTTGTTCCCTAGTATACTGGGTTGTAATGAATTGTATTTATCTAACCTACCAGATTAACACACAACTGTACATACACTAATTTCATAGGAGAGACTGTGGTAAATTTTGTACCTACAAGTAAGGAAGGTAGACGTGCTAAATTAAAATCACAATATAAATAATTCTTCTTTATTAAATCTAAAAATAGCTTCCATTCCAAACTTAAAATGTTGATGCAACCAGGTTATGTTACCATGTAAAACTCCGTTCACATTAAAATAACACAGTTTTGTAATTATTTCTGCAACATATTATGCAATAAGAAGTGTGAAGGGGTCTTATACACACATTACACTAAATAAAATTGAGCGCCGACACGCTATAAAGTAATATATTTCACTCAGCTCCGTATACTCAAATAGAAAAGCCCGACTCATCGAGTGACGTCACACAACCTGCATTACGGCCTGGTCTAGATCACGATGGCAGTGGCTCGAGTCGTTTTCACTTCACTGCAATAAGCCTGCTAACGATAGCTGTTTTCGCTTTTCGAAAACTGCAAGTAGGCCTATCCTTTAGAATGAAGTATATCTCACAATCTCAGTTAAGGGGGCAGGGAGGAAGGGAACAGCCTGTTCCCTCTGTTCCATGGAGGAACCGCCACTGATATTGTGAACTCAGTGTTGTGTTGATTTCTGCAATTATGGTTCTCACAACAGAGGAGAAGGTGTTTATTGTGGAGCATTATTTCCGGTCATACTGAGTACTGAAACTACAAACATACTCTGAAAATCAAGATAAGTCATTATAACATGCAAGGCGACATAAAACTGATCCCGTACGACGGAACTTCTCGACGACAGCTAACATTGTTGTGTTATTTGGTTCCGCATTGTTAAATCGCTCCTGGTGCCGCTCTTTAAAGTGGCGCAAGCTGGTCCATTCTGACGCCCCACTCCGTATGACCGGAAATAATGCTCGATGATGAACACCTTCTCCTCTGTTGTGAGAACCATAATCACAGCACTGAATATACAGTCTGATCCGTTTGGGTATGAATAATTTTAATTTATTATTATAAAGCTATTATGATAGTAGGAAAAATTTCTTGCTGGTTATATTATGATTAAAAGATGGGAGTTTCCAGATATGACAATCAACCATATGAAAGGACAAATGAAAATCGTAGATGATTGAAATGGCTACTACAAATCAACAGCGGGCACAATGTGTTCTTTGGTATGCTAAATTTGGAAGTGTTAAAAGAGTTCAAAGGGAATTTCGACGTGAGTATGGTGTGCGTAATGTACCTAAATACGATTCCATAATGTTGTGGTATCGAACATTTGTAGAAACAGGTTCTGTGTTAAAAAAAACATGAAGGAGGTCGCACGCGAAATCCAGTACGAGAAGCAGCTATCTCTTGGCTTGGTCCCCATACTCCCCAGATCTAACCCCTCCTGACTTCTTCGTGTAGGGTTTTATTAAAGACATTGTCTATTCACAGAAACCCAGGAACACTGATGATCTGAGAGTAAAAATTACTCAACCTTTTCAATAAATCACCGCTCTTATGTTACAACGGACATGGACTGAATTGCATCACCGTTATGAGTTGTACAGGGTGCGCAATGGGGGTCATGTTGAGCTCTGAGGAATCTCTCATCTTTTAGTGTTGTATGCACAAAGTTTCAACAAATAAAGTTCAGTAGTAAATGTTTTACGGTGTTTTTATTTTATCCATACCCAAATGGATTACCCTGTATAATTATTACTTATTATGAAATATTACAACTCTATATTAATAAATAATTTCTACACTTATTTACTTGCTTATATTACAATAGTACTGAATAATTTCGAGGGAAAAATTGTTCCGGGGCCAGGTACCGATCCCGGGACCTTTGGTTTAACGTACCAACGCTCTACCAACTGAGCTACCCGGGAACTCTAACAGACACCGTTCCAATTTTTCCCTCTATATGCACAGGCCTCAAAGTGGGCTGACAACGGTCAAGCAACCAACGTTGAGTGCACACTAACTCTGTGTCACTTAAATTGTGGTTTTATGTTAACGAACAGTGACGTATATTATGCAAATCAAGCTCTCAGGTATAACTCCCTGTGAAGTTGATTTGAATAATTTCGAGGGAACCGTGAGAAACAAACAGCTATTGTGACGGACGGTGGATTCGGCGCTATACAACACAGGAGATGCCCTATTTTTCATAGTAGAGATTATATGGAAGAAGAATAAATTTGTAGATGGTGTTAGTAGTTAGTGGAATGACGAGAGAAAACAGGACAACCCCGAGAAAATCCCTCACAATCTTTGTCTACCACAAATACAACTCTGCTATTGCCGAGATTTGAACTCTGGACCGTCGTTCTACCAACAGAGTTATTTGAGTGGCTAAGTATGTGAAATAAAAATCTCACACATGAAATATGAAACGAAATACAGTACGTAAATTCTGTATTGAAAAAGTACAGTTGAATGTATACACCGCACATCTTTAGCAACCCTAATAAAACACATGTAGGGCCAATACACAACTGCAATTGGGCTTACAAAATAAAGTGGTATCCTCAAAAATTTCCTTCTCCTTTCTTCTGACTCACCTCGTGGACTTTTTACTGGAGCGGAAATAAAATGAATATTTTATCAATAAAAAAGATATTTTGTTTACAGATCCGCTACTCTTGTGTTTTATCTTTATTTTAGACTAACCCTTTCTTCTTTCCCTGCTTTCTTCCGACCACTTGATTCTCATTTGTTCTTGCAAGATGGTGTCGTAAGCATACGACGCCATTTTCATATCTATGAAATTATGGCCGTCACATTTGCATGCTAAATCCATCCGTTATTTCATAACGACTATAACGACCTCCTGAACGCCACAGCTGTTAGAATATAAACGCAGAGCGTCCCTCTTTTGTTTTTTTAATAATACAGCCGAGTGGTAGCGAAGTAAGGCGGAGGATTATGCCTCATGAAATGTACTTTTAGAGTCATCAAGACAGCCATCTATAAAAAAGTAGTTTATGGACTTTATAGGAGGCATAATAAATTTTGTTGAGTCTCCCTGATTGATGCTGTATACAGAGCGAGGGAACATTCAGAATTCTCTATGAACGCTTTATTAAATTATTATGGCGAGGAATACCGTCAACAATAGAAATGCTCTCATTACATTCAAGTTCGGTTTCATCATTTTAATTTTTATATCTACGCTATACGTTTATAATGACAGGCTGCGAAATAAAATGATTTTTTTTTTCAAAAGGGAAACCTGCACACGAACTTCTGTAATAAAATGAGAAGTAGAAGATATTTTGGTATCATTACCTACATTATTATTTGATTCGATAAAAACTAAGTATACATAACCTCAAGATTATTTAATATTAGATTTCTGAAAGATTACTACAATGTAATATAAGCGTTTAATATTATTGAATGCACTCGTCTATTGCCACAAATTGCAAATTTCTAGCGCAATAATTAACAATAGATCCCTATTAGAAACAACAACAACCAAATTTCTTGGCTTAAAAATCGATGTGTTAAATTGGAAAAATCATATTAAAGAAATTACCCCCAAACTAAATTCAGCATGAATTTAAATACTATTATAGTCACAATCATGCCATGGTATGAAAGAAAAATTTCACAACCTCGAGCGGGAATCGAACCTGCGACCCGGAAGTCGCAGGTTCATTCCCGCTCGAGGTTGTGAAATTTTTCTTTCATACCATGGCATGATTGTGACTATAATAGTATTTAAATTCATTAATATGTCACATCAACGGACGTGCATACGTCATCAAACATCGTAAGATGAAGATTACATTTGTAAATTCAGCATGTTTTGCTATTAGATCTATGCAAAAGATAGTAAATATCAATACCTTAAAAACAATATACTTTGCATACTTCCACTCGGTAATGAGTTTTGGAATAATATTCTGGGGAAATTCCACAGATATTAACAGTATATTTCTATTGCAAAAAACAGTAATTAGAATAATAGTAGGTGCCAAATCTAGGGAATCGTGTAGGACTATTTAAAAAAAACTACAAATAATGCCCTTGACTTGTCAGTATATCATTTCATTAATAATCTTCCTCGTATGTAATCGTGAAAACTTTGTAACTAATTCAACAGTTTATAGCATAAATACACGTCAAAAAAATGACTTTCATACTCCATCGGAAAGTCTAGCGTGCTATCAAAAAGGAGTGTGTTATATGGCAGTAAAAATTCTTAATAGTCTCCCTATCGATATAAAAATGAAACTGAAAACATAAGATTATTTAGGGCCAAATTAGAGAAGTACCTAATTTCTCACGCCTTATATTCTGTAGGTGAATTCATGACATTCAATAACGCTTCATGAAATTGATACTAAAACTTTGTGTTGTACTAGTAGACTATATTGTAAATCCCGTCTGTATATATTTCATCTAGACTGTGACTATAAATTAAGACTTTATAATAGTATTAAGTTTTTTGACTTGTTCCATATTCTAACGGTCTTACTAATAAAAACTCTATATACAGACGTTTAACTCTCTTATACTTATACAATGAGTAGCTCGTTTATAAGTCGTGTGTAAATTCCTTACTAATAATCACTACATACGTAATGTATAACAGTATAACTGTTACACAGCTACGTTATAGTTTCGTCATTACTTCGTTACGAAAGGTAATAGAATATCTGAGGTTCTCTATTGCATCCGGTAGAGCGCTCTAGTGTGGCGTGTTAAATATCGATAGTACAACTGGCTCTAATCGATTACCACACTACATTTTGGTCAAAGAGTACAAGCTACAGCAATATTATTTTAACAATTCTATGATCTTTGGTTTATTCTTCTGCGGTTACAAGGTAACCATCATTATAAAATGACAGTCGATACGAACAGCTGTTAGAGGGACGGCCATTTTTTCGCTATATATAACGCTTAAACAAGGGGTTTCGTGTATATAACTACTGCAAAGCAATTCCCATTGCATAGTTACAGACTGTTTATAGGTCCAAAACTTATTCACGGTTTATTAGTAACGTTTTCTGTATCATCTCTGCATAAGTCTCGTATAAAAACTATATACGGTTTATTAGTAAGACTGTAGCTGTGAAGCAATGTATGATTACCATGGAATGTTAATAAAAAAATACTTGATTACGTGTTATGAAAAGTGATTTTTAGATCAATATTATTATATCCAATATTCAATTTCGAATTGGAGCTACCGTTATTTATTTTTACGTATTCCACGTTAAGAAAAACGCATTGATTTTAAGGGCCTTGCCTAATACATTGTAGAAGCTATGTGGTAGGTAGGCGTTTCTATGGCAACTGGTCATTTGATGGAATAGCCTCATATGCTCAATGCTTTTTTTCTTAACGTGAAATCGCCTAACAAAAGACAGACGAGTATACTAATTTAATCATGTGTGGTATCTCTGAACGAGTTTCGCATTTAGTATTTTAACTTTTAAAAGTATGTTCCTTTCTAAAAACATGTATTATTTTGTCACATGAACAAGAAAACACTGAATTATTTACGTGTTAATAATTCTGAGGTTTCGTCGAGGAAGTTGCTGAAATTGTGACCAAGTAGCCAGAAATTCATTCGCGCAATGGTCAACATCATAACGATACTGTTCTCAAACTAAAACTCCTGTGCGGAAGTAAGTTTCAAGAATAAATTTGTATTCCTCTTTGTAGGATTCATTTCGCCCTTGAGAAATATATAAAAAATTTAATCAAGTTCGACTGTAATAACAACATGGATGATATTATTTTTTTTAAATACATGGCTGCATTCATTTGTTCACAAAACAAAAGAACAATACACAATGTCAACAAGGAAATGGGCTACATCGTTTATCCACAGTCTAGTATATACAGTCACGAAGCTTGAGTTTTGAGGATACTAGGAACAATAGACTGTGCAGGTACTATTTCGCATTGTCTGTAATGAGGCGATAGTAGCGATCCTAGTGGAAAGCAACTATCTACGGATGCATATTTACTACGTATTGAGCTTCGTGACTGTATATAATAGACTGTGGTTTATCTATGCCTTGTCCGCGAAACCAGGTGGCCCGGGTTCGATTCCCGGTCGGGACAAGTTACCTGGTTGAGGTTTTTCCGGGGTTTTCCCTCAACCCAATATGAGCAAATGCTGGGTAACTTTCGGTGTTGGACCCCGGACTCATTTCACCGGCATTATCACCTTCATCTCATTCAGACGCTAAATAACCAAAGCTGTTGATAAAGCGTCCTAAAATAACCTACTAAAACAAATCTATGCCTTGAAGATTAAACTCGCTTCGTGATGACCTCATGGATATATAGAAACAAGTGCCGGAAGCTAAAATTCAAAGTTGAACAGAATGTGTGACGAGAAAGTATATTGCGATTCTCCTAGTTCTTGCATCATTGTTGGAAAAAGATTTAAGTGCAAAGCAACAAAGCCACCAACTGAATATATATCGTACATTTGCAATCTCACTTATTACCTGGCGTACTTATTGGTCGTGCGTACCTCCATTTTTCCAACATGATCCTACGCGATCTTCCGGATGATGAACCTCTTTGGGAAAGGCAGCTGTTATGGTATATGCATTATGTAGCACCGGCTCATTTTTGTTTGAACATTCAAGAGTTCTTAAACACGAGCTTCCATGGCTTGCCAACACCACGGCCTCCCAGGTCTCCCGACTTCAATCCTCTGGATTTTTTGTTTGGGAATATTTGAAATGTATTGTGTAATCCAGTCCTTTTGATAATATTAACGAATTTTAGGAACGCATTGTCAGTGATTTTCAAGGCATTAGAAATACGCCAGGGATATTCGAACGTGTAAGGTTGTCGACGAGGAAACGTGCTGTTGCCTGCGTCATCATGACGGTGGTCATATTGAATGCATGTTATAACGCTCTCTTTCTCCGATGCATATCGGATGTTATGTTACCCCCAGAGGACGTGTACTGATGAGACATAATGAAACTCCACAGATTTCGGAAACTGCTGGTTTCCGAACATATATTTATTATAACTTTTTACCTTGCTTCACTGTTCTCTACTCACCCATGTTGTTTGTACCTTTAATTATGAAACACCCTGTATAGTGTTTTTCTTGCAAATAATTAAATAAATATTGTAATACAAATTTTGTATAAAAATCTTCTCGTAATTTTAATCGATGTAAGAAGTAATCTTGAAAATAATCGATGAAAGTGAGTTACTTTATAATTGATCAACATAGTGATTATACTGAAAATTATTCGATAACATTTTTCAGCAAATTATCGCGTAGATGAAATCGCAAAATATTTTAATTATCAATGCAGTAAGTAAGTGAACTTGAAAATAATATGATAGTAAATAGTACAAACTGTTTATAAAATTATATCTTAGCCACCAGCGTAGCTCAGTCGACTGAGCGACTGAGGTGCTTTCCTGCCGATCCGGAGTTACGGTCGGGTGTGGGTTCGATTCCCACTTAGGCTGATTACCTGGTTGTGTTTTTCCGAGGTTTTCCCCAACCGTAAAGCGAATATCAGGTAATCTATGGCGAATCCTTCGCCTAATCTCGCTATCACCAATTCCATCGACGCTAAATAACCTAGTAGTTGATACAGCGTCGTTAAATAACCAAGTAAACAAGTGGTATCTTAATTAGAATCGATATAAGAACTTGGTCCAGACTTTAAAATAATCGAGAAATTACCTTATCTTCTAACTGTAATCGACATGGAGATAATCTTAAAAATAGCCCGATATATTTAGGACCTAATAAGATGTTCCAGCAAATTATCCCATAGACCTAGAAATCGATAAAGAAGTTATTTTAATTATTGATGTGGTAAGTTAATTTAAAAATAAATCGAAATAGCAATTATCTTAATTCAATATAGCAAGTAGTAATAAATAAGTCGATATAGCAAGTTATCTCTAAGCTGAAATCGACATATTGTAAAATAATTGTAAGTGGAAAGATGTTCAAAGAGAAACTATTTGAGTGACTTCAAAAGGATAGCTCTACGAGATGCCTTAATGTAAATTGGACAAGTACGCTGAGAAATCGAGATAGTTACTATGTATGTAGCTATGTTACCTTCAAAGTAAGCCAATATGAATTAAGCTTGAAGGTCATATTTAGTTTCAGATAAGTTGGAAGTGTAATAAAAAGGTTATATGATTCTGTACTCACACTTCGATAAGTTGCTGACTGAAATCACATAACCTTTTTATTATATAATAAGAGTTATTTTCTTAAAAATCGACGTAGCAATTTATCTCATTCTTAGTGAAATGACACAGTATTGAAAATTATGTTTAGCTCACATTTTGTATCTTAACTATCGACTCATTTTTATAGATAATAACTGCCGATAATTTCTAAAACTGCTAAGAAACACGAGAGTTCAATTGAAACGTTTTTGTTACCCGAATACATATATTCACAGCTTTAGGTTATTTTATGTTTTAACTTGTATACAGAAGCTAGTTCAGCGAATTATATAGTAGGCCTGCTTTCCGCTTCATGTTTTGTTAAATGTAAATAGTTTCGATCCTGGATAAAACTTTGTATAGGTTAAAAACATGTCAAATCATTGGTTTATAAGTTTGTTTCAGTTGCTTACCTAGAAAACGGCAAAATCAGCTGTTCGTGACGATCTGCTCCCACCACTACTGCAAATGACGCATGAAACACAAGAAAGGCTACCACAGCCTTCCAGAATGCAGGGTTTACGGAACGGAGTACTGACGCAAGCACAACTCTTCTTCACTATAAAAACAAAACATAAGTTAATCACTTTCTCACCCTCATAGTGACAATGCTATTATGACAACGCAATCATGTCAAATTACGACAGATTTTTGTTTTCAATTTGAAATCGTTATAGAATTTGTTATGATAACGGTAATCACATTTAAGGGGAGGGGTACACCTTTCCAGTTGTATGAGTATAATTTAAGTGTACGTAAAACATTCATAACACAATATCTTTCTGTCCATTCGGAATGAAATTTATCAAAATTTCAATACATTCCTTCCGCTTTATTCTCAATTTGTAGTACCATAAGAGAACCGTTTTTACTTAATTGTAATTTGTTTCCAAAATATTGTATAAAAATTGTACAGCATTTTCCTCATATTTTCCGTAAATATATAGATTTAAAAATTATTTTTATTTGAAATGTTTGTTATAACTGCATGGACAACTTACTGAAATATTTTACTTGCCTCTTGGAAAATTATTATTATTTTTTTTTCAATTTTTATGTAAGGCATTATTATTTTAACATATTCATTACCCATATTATGTTTTAATATATAGATAACAAATGCTAGAGCTAAGATTATAAAGATCATGTTGTTGAGATATGAAAATCACGCAAGCATACAAAATCTCATTAATATATATTATTCTGAAAAAGTTTATACAAAAATTATGTGTACATTTTAAAGTTTCGGAAAACGATTGGCAGAGAGAAAATTTTAAGGGACAGAAGTGTAACATGCAGGAATTATTAAGGGGCATAATTATCTCGCACACTATGACGGGGTGCAAAGGGTTAAGGAACGAATAGTAGGAAATAGAACCATTGCGGAAATAGAGAAGCTTGGAAGAAAATTATGATTGAGGCATTTGATGCGCCACAGTGGTTGATTCACTGACTGATTGATTGATTGATTGGTTGGTTGGTTGATTGATTGGTTGGTTGGTTGATTGATTGATTGATTGATTGATTGATGGATTGATTGATAAGAAAAAGAAAAGTATATTCTATAAGAAGCAAATAAACAGAAAAGTGTCACTTTTTGTTCCATTAATGTGTACCTCCTCTTTAAACATCCTTAAGAACGTAATTATTCTAAAGTAGTGGCGTTCACATCTCACATAGATTATTGTAATCGGTGGCTTTTCTAGAAGTCTTAGTCCTCACCTAATATCATTTTTCGGGACCCTTGTACTTAACAAGCAGACATAAGTTCATCTGAGTTGTCTCTTTCATATGTCATGCAAACTAATCCGAAATTTAAAATACGATAAAAAAGCGATGTTAAACATTTATTTATTTATTTATTTATTTATTTATTTATTTATTTATTTATTTATTTATTTATTTATCTATGTATTTATTTATTTTATTGCTAGTAAGTTTGAAATGAATACAAGTTAATAAATACAATGAAAGATAAACTAACCCACTCCTGAATGAGTAAGACTCGTGCTCAGGAGGGGATTCCAATACAGACAAAAATAAAATTAAAATTGAGAGTGAATATAGATTAAAAAGTGTTTAATATGTTTAAACCCAAACTATAAATCCAATACATTTTTTATTATTATTATTAATTTGGAAAGGATTCGTAGTTAAAATAATATTGGAATAAAATTTGTTTAATAATCTGGGACCTTGACTCATGCTATGATAAAAAGCTGCATTGGTTTTACATTTTGGTTCACACAAACGCAGAGAATTCATATTTTTAGTTCTATATTTATGTATACACCTTTCAAAGTTATTAAAATTTTTGTGAAAATATTTTAATAAAATAAAATAATACATTTGTTTAATATTGAAAACTTTTAAGTGTTTAAACAACAATTCAGTTGGGTAATCTTTCTGCTTTTTTTAAACAAATTTTTAATACTTTGTTCTGTAGTAAAATTAACGGATAAAGGTTGGATTTATAAGTTCCATCCCAACCTATGATACCATACATAAATATAGATTGAAATAATGCTAAATAAATTATACGTAAACAGTTAATTGACAAAATATTTCTTAGCATAACAAAGTAACATAATGTTTTACGTAATTTATTACAAATATAATGAATATGATTATTCCATTTCAAATGATTATCAATAATTATACCTAAGTATTTAACCTCATTAACTTCACTAATAACTGAACAATTGCAATTTATTTCGGAACAATCAGAATTATGCATTTTAATTTGTAGTATAGATGAAATTGGTTTGTTACCTTTATTATTTAAAGAAAATGGGATAGCTATTGTTTTATCTTTATTAATTACAAGTGAATTTAAATCGAACCTTTTTTTTATTAATTTTAAGCCGCAATTTGCATTATAATAAGCATCAGTCCAAGTTTCTCCACTAGAAAGTAAAACAGTATCATCAGCATATGAATATAAATCACCTTCATATTCTTTAAGGTCTATCATTAAAAGGTCATTGATAATTAAATTTAAAAACTAAAATTTCGGGGCTCATTTCGAAAGACGAGTTCAATTCAAAACTTAGACAATGCCAGTGTACATTGTAACATAACCCATTAGGCTACCTGCAAGTATCGGTCATCGACGAACTATTACAAATAGTCTACGCGTGTAGTTGTTTGAATAAAGCCCGGTTCCCATGGTGCGTGTTTCTTTGATAGCTCGCTGGGAGCGCTGATGGCAGTTCAGCGTACTTGTTTGCTGCTGGCTGCTTTTGTAACTATCATGCTGGATTTCCAGTTTAAGTTTCTTGCTTTTTTTGAGTTTACTTGCATGATGGGACACTATTACCAAGTTAATTGTTTTCGAACTAAATCTGTTTTTTTCTATGTTCCTTAGTTTCTAAAAAAAAAAAACAGCAATTACACAGAGGAAAGTACTCTAATATGGGGTACCTTTTTTTATTTAATACCGTCAAGAATAGCAAATATTTTTATCCCTAGATTAGTGTAAATTGATTCTCCAACTCTCCTTATGTTGTATTTCTATAGAAATACACTACTTTACGCTACAAACTAGTTAAAAAATATATGAGAATTGGTTTGCTAATATGGGGTAGTGTCTAATATGGGGTGATAGAGGTTTGTAATACGAGATGGTATTTATAATGTACAGTAAATATGCATATACTATAACAATTTCAATTATTACACTAAATAATGTATTTAATGAATGTGAATGGTTAGCGTCCAGAGTAAAAGTCGCTGGTTCAAATCCCGACCGATTACAATGGTTTATTCTCAACATTTCAGTAGTTCATAATGTCTCTATTTTATTTTCTTTTTTAAATATAATCTTCGCATGAGTATGAAGATTCAAATTGAAAACATGTAGATAAGGAAGCTCCATTTGCACTTAGTAAGTCTATACAATTAGTAAGTCTATATTAAATAAATAAATAAATAAATAAGTAAATAAGTAAATAAATAAATAAATAAATAAATAAGTAAATAAATAAATAAGTAAATAAGTAAATAAATAAGTAAATAAATAAATAAGTAAATAAATAAATAAAAAAAGTAAATAAATAAATAAATAAGTAAATAAATAAATAAATAAATAAGTAAATAAATAAATAAGTAAATAAATAAATAAATAAGTAAATAAATAAGTAAATAAATAAATAAATAAGTAAATAAATAAGTAGGTAAATAAATAAATAAGTAAATAAATAAATAAATAAAAAAGTAAATAAAGAAATAAGTAAATAAATAAATAAATAAGTAAATAAATAAATAAGTAAATAAATAAATAAGTAAATAAATAAGTAAATAAGTAAATAAATAAGTAAATAAATAAAGAAATAAATAAGTAAGTAAATAAGTAAATAAATAAGTAAATAAATAAATAAGTAAATAAATAAGTAAATAAGTAAATAAATAAATAAGTAAATAAATAAATAAGTAAATAAATAAGTAAATAAATAAATAAATAAGTAAATAAATATTCCCTAATATGGGGTCCGATATTAGGCCCTCCGCTCTACGACATAATAGGGAACTGGCCATGTTAAATTAGTAAGGCTTCCAGCTACTCTCTAGAATGGAGTTAGATGAAGAACAGAGTAGCGTCAGACAGCGAAATTTTAATACTACCATTTTAATTTGTTAAAAATAAAAATTTCGGTCTTACATTATAGTCTATACACAGACGTCACTATCAACAAAAAATTTCAAAGTGCCAACTTCTTTCCTCGGCTCACTGAGAGGCTTCTTACACAGGAATATGGTGACATCACTCACACAATATGTTGTTGCCTTTGCTCTTGTGGTTTGTTAAGTTTGCAGATGATATCAGCGACAAACAGCTGCGAGTCTGAGGTACTCCATATTAAGCACCACCCCATATTATTCCTGTACAGGACTTTAGTTGTTTTACACTTCTGGTCTGGTTACTTTATCACAACATTTACTATTGTTAATGCGGAACTTCAGTTGTTTTCCACTTATGATTTACATAGTTTCTTATTCATTATGAGTGTTGGCAACAAACGAAGCAGAACGATCTTACAACTGAAGAGACCAACTGAAAAGTTTGTATTCAAAATGAGTTAGCTCTACGGATGGAGGATGATCGAGTTATGACTAAATTGCGGCTACAGGAAAGAAACTTGCCTCTATACTATTCAGAGAATGAATTACCAAAATAAACTAAGAGCCAGGAGCGTGGCTAACACAGCACCAAGCTTGCTGGCAGCAAGAAAATAAACACAGTCTGAACAGAGCTTTAGCAAGGGAAATCGCCTACCCACCAAACATGTCATCAGCGAATAGGGATTATAAAGAATGGACACTGAGCGAATTTTCCTGTGTTTTGTTTCTCTGTGCGCCAGCGGCTAGTTCCACTTTCAAGCGCTAGAGGTAGTGTAATCGAGCATACGCTAAGATAATAATTGAGAATAGAATTAAGGCACAGGATCCAAACATCGCCTACCTTATTGCATAATCCAGTAACGCTTTGCTTCAAATAAATTCAAGTTAACAGCTTTTCCTTATTTCTCAATGACAAACTAGTTGTAATAATAATATTTTATATTTCAGATATCATAAATTATATTATAAAATAATATAATACATTATAAAATTAAGTATCGAATTCGTTTAATATTTGTATATAATATAATATAGGTATATGGTTTTACTTCTCGTAAGAGTTTTGTTTTTCCATTTTCAGCGCTATCAAATCATTACATATTTTAATTGTTGTTGGGGTCAACGTCTGAAGTCTCATTATAAAGGAACTCTAGAGTCTAGACATTACAGTTAATGACGGATTTACTATTTTATGGATCCAATTTATTTTGAGTACATAATGTACCTAGATGTATTAATTGTGTTATATTTCCGCTGTGTCGACTGCTAGCTGGTGTGATGTCAGCGCCAACTCTAGGGAGAAAGCAGAATCTGACGCTCTAGCTGCCTTGAAGGTCCTTGAAATCAGTCCGGCTACATCAAAGGTACCGACGCGAAGTGTTCATTCTTTATAATCCCTATTCGCTGATGTCATCACTACAGTGTAATGAATTTCAGATAAGAAAATTATTGAGATAAACAAAATGGTAGAGTTTTACTACCTCCCATACCATCGTACCAAATAATACGTATTCTCCTATTGGCTAGTGTTGACGTATGCGCTAGAAATTAGTTCGCAGTTCCTTATCGAGATGTTGATCGTTTATGATAATTTAGACAGAAGTGAAATATGATAAAATCATGAACTGAGATTGCGAGATTCATGATACGTTCAGAATGCAGATAGGCCTATGAGTTATCACAAAACCATTCTCACAAACTTAATATTAATATATAGTAAATATTACTACACCTTAGACTATATTGTTGCATTTCATGCAAATAGAACTTGCGTCACGAACTAACATAATCTAGGCTATACCATTTCTCATGTAATGTCGAGACATCTCTTTCGTAGCCCTACAATGTTATCTCTCCTATGCTTGCCTAAGCGCATAAACATTATTACTAAACATAAGCTATCAACAAAAACACTTGACACTGCACAGATCGAAATCTGTGCTGTAGCGTGGTGGACTGCACAAGCAGGAGCATTAAGACGACTCTGTAATACAATTTTCATACAGTTATCAAATGTTCCTACTTCCAAATCGGTGTGTGGAAAAGTCGGACTAATCATCAACAAAGTACTGTATTATAAAAATGCATTACTTTATAGAATTCAATGCCTGTCTTCATAGTAACGGAAACTGATTTCGTAATTTCCATATTAACAGACTGTATCGTACGCACGCGTGGAAAGTTCGCGCGCTGCAGTTAGATGACAAATCACGTTACTTATCACAGCGGCGTAATACATTTTGCATCAAATGTCTGCTTACCTCATTATTTTTACCTGGAATTCAGTATAGGACTACCTACAACATATTGTGAAATCGCCATAAGCTATAATGGTGACGCTTCGTTAATCATATCATAGGCCTAATCCGTTTTATGACTTCACACGAGGATCCCTATGTATTGATTTTTTTTATTATTATTTTCATATTTTGAAAAATCCCTAATTTTTTAATTTCAGTATACGGATATCTATTGACAACAATAATTATCTTAAAACACTAAAAAGGGCAGATTTCTATGTGTTTGTCGAATGCGCATCATCATGTTTACGAAAAAACACTTTTCAGTGCCAATAATTTATTTTGTGTGCACAAGGTCGGAGTAAGAGGGAAAGGGACTTAACCGTGTTGTGAAATTTATCCAAAGACGTTTTATAGTTTATCCTCCTTTTTTTTATTTTGTGTAAAATCATTGGTAAAATCCCTTAATCCCTTCCGGGGCAAAATATCCCTACACCGAGGGATTAATCAATATGGCAACACTGACAGCAATATACATGTGTAACAACCTTACGCATGGATTAAATGTTGGCTGCACTGTCTGAAAAACGCATGCGCATCGTGATATTGTTCTGAAGTTTTGTTTGTAAATATTGTTATGTATAAAGTGTGTAACACGTGTTTGTTATACTAACATTATTGGCAACATTTTGACATGGAAGTAGCTCAAGAAGAAACAGAAAAGGAAAGTGTTTTGGAGGAAGAAAGTGCGAAATTTGAGACTAAAAATGAAAGTGAGGTTAAGGATACTCCTGATTTCGAGAATCCAACTTCAGATATATTTAAGAAGCCACAGCTTATCATTGGTCCTAGACGAGGTAAAGTCATTGGAAAAATACGGAGTTTAGAGAATAAACCCCAGGAAGAACCAGCGGAAACTGAAGAAAAAGAAATTGATGTCACAGATTCTAACCTTACCGACAGTGTTGAAACAGACGCAAGTGTTGTGAAAACAGTAGAAATAAAGAGTTGTAATACAGTATCACCTGCACAGAAGATAAAAGAAAGCTCAATTCCATTACCTTACAAGGAGCCAAAGTGGAGTGGCATTCCTGAAGAAGACTATGGTTTTGAGGTTCTGAAATCTGGTAAAATACTAGAAAACATTAAGTTGAATTCTAAGTCATTTTACGTGTTTGGTCGTTTATCAACCTGTGATATTCGCATGGCACATCCAACAATATCACGATATCATGCTGTGCTTCAATACAGATCTCAAGAAAATGAGAATGATGGTGTTGGGTTTTACATATATGATCTTGGCAGCACTCATGGAACTTTTCTGAATAAAAATAGGATAAAACCTAACATGTATGTGCGTGTACAGGTGAGTACTCTCATTGCAACCGATATATTTTTCAGAGAATAACAAAAATAGCGGTAGGTCTAATGTTTTATGATGTGACTGAAGTGAATAATTATTAAGCACATCTACCTACAGAAAAAAAATATATAGTAGTTAACTATTAATAACGAACAACTTTTTAAATTATAGAAGCTACCTATCATGTTCTTTGAAGAGTTGGAAAAATTCAAATACCTGGGAGTAACAGTAACAAATATAGGCCTAAATGATACTCGGGAGGAAATTAAACACAGAATAAATATGAGAAATGCCTGTTATTATTCGGTTGAGAAGCTTTTATCATCCAGTCTGCTGTCAAAAAATCTGAAAGTTAGAATTTATAAAACAGTTATATTACCAGTTGTTCTTTATGGTTGTGAAACTTGGACTTTCACTTTGAGAGAGGAACAGAGGTTAAGGGTGTTTGAGAATAAGGTGCTTAGGAAAATATTTGGGGCTAAGAGGGATGAAGTTACAGAAGAATGGAGAAAGTTACACAACACAGAACTGCACGCATTGTATTCTTCACCTGACATAGTTAGGAACATTAAATCCAGAAATGCATATAGAGTGTTAGTTGGGAGGCCGGAGGGAAAAAGACCTTTGGGGAGGCCGAGACATAGATGGGAAGATAATATTAAAATGGATTTGAGGGAGGTGGGATATGATGATAGAGACTGGATTAATCTTGCTCAGGATAAGAACCAATGGCGGGCTTATGTGAGGGCGGCAATGAACCTCCGGGTTCCTTAAAAGCCAGTAAGTAAGAAGCTACCTATCAAGAAAAGAGAAGATTGCGATTTAGAGCAGTAATGGAGTAATGGTGAAAATTTCTGACGAAACTAGCCATACAACTATTAGATTTTGCCCTTAAATATTAATAATGCACTTCAGTTGCAAATGATTAATTAGGTTTTGAATACCTATAGGCCTGCACTTCAGCACAAACTCCAAGATTTTCCATAGTTCTTTGGAAAACCATATAGTTCGTAATTAATAGTTCAGATAGGCTATATTTCATTTTATATCATATGAAGTACCGCTAGTACCCTAGATCTAGTAAGAGTTTAGATCATTGTTTAGTGATCTATTAACTAATACCAAAAGTGTTCCTTTATTTGTTCATAATAACGTTCAGAATGCAAATACCATAAAATTTATCTGTGTGGGGAAAATATTACTACATCAATAATTGATTTCTGACGAGAAAGACAGGAGTATCCAAAGGAAAGTAGCCCCAACACCATCTCTGCCTGCCACAAATTTCACTTGAACGTCCTGGAATTTGAATACACATCTGCAGAAGGGGAAGTGCATTTATTTATATATTTAGTTAATGGTGTGCCCATTGGCATTTAAATCTATTACCAAACGAAGTAAAAATGATAACATATCGTCGGTCCAATGCCAAAACCACGAATGTGCAAAATCTTACTTTTGAGATAATTGCATTTTAATATTCAAAGTGCTTGGAAAAATCAGGTTTTATATTTACGTTTATGTTTTCACTGCCAAAATGTGTAACTAATTATGCTATTTCTTAGGGCATACAAATTACCACCTTTGTTTCATATTTTAAGGGCATTTTAAATAATTGTTCACATTAGTATTTTCTTGCTATGGTTGGATTGAAGAATGTTTGAAGTTCTGTTTGTAGACTTTATAAACTAATTGTGAAATTAATGGTTTACAGGTATTTAAAGCATAATGGAGGACATATTTTTATTATTATGAAATTACTTTTATAGACATTTTTGTCTTCATTTTTACTTTTTAAAGAATTTTGTTATTGGTATATACACTGAAACAAGTAGTATTTTGTTCAGGAAAATATAAATTTTTATTAAACTAGATACTATTCTTCATTTAAAGAAAAAAAAATCATAGTATCATATATCATATATTATATAAACAACGTAGATAATCACAACTTGTTGAAATTCCGGCTTAAGAGATTAATAATACATGTTGCTATGGTGATCAATATTTCTGATGGTTTCAACTTAATTCTATATGAGACGAAACCCTAACATCTCTTATGTTTCTTATTTTAAAGGTGGGGCATATACTCAAGTTGGGTCTCAGCACACGGCTGTTTGTACTGCAAGGACCAGAGAAGGACATGGAAGAAGAATCGGAACTTACTGTGACACAAATGAAAGAAAAGAGAAAACTGGAACTTGCAGCTAGAGAACTTGAAGAGCTGGAACAGCAGAGAATAGAGGAAGAGAGGAAGCAGCGGGAGGAAGAAGAAGGCATCGACTGGGGCATGGGTGAGTGCGGATCTAACAAAATCAAATATATACCACCATACAGTAACAGTTAGCATGCCTGAACATGAAATGAGCAGACCCAGGTTCAAATCCTGCTTGAGGTTTCTTCTGGATTTTCCCCCAACCCATTAAGAGCAAATGCTGGGTAACTTTCGGCGCTAGACCCTGGACTCATTTCGCTGGAATTAACATCTTCATCTCATTCAGACACTAGATAATCATAGTAGCCTAGTTGATAAAGCATCTTAAAATAACCAACTAAAAAAGAAAACTATCATACAGCTAGCAAGAAGTCCAGCAACTAAGTCTGAATAGGTTTAAAGACCCTATTCAAGTCCACATGTTTGTTCTCTTACTCTGTTCTCAATCAATCAAACTCCTGTATCTCCTCATGAGGAGCATAGGGCATTCAAAAAGTGCCTTCATCGGACCCTATTTGTAGCCAACTTCTTCACTTCGCTCCATGTTTTCCCCTCCCTAGCAATTTCCTCCAAAACTGTTCTCTTCCATGTATTTTTTGGCCTTCCTCTTGTTCTACTACCCTGGGGGTTCCAATCCAAAGCCATTCTTTCTACTGCTCCATCTTCTTTCCTGATTGTGTGCCCTATCCAATTCCACTTTCGTCTTTTGATTTCTATTGTGATTTCTTTCTGATTTGTTATCTTCCATAGTTCTGAGTTTGTGATTATATCTGGCCATCTAATTTTTAAAATTCTTCGTAAACATCTATTAACAAATGTTTGCAGTTTATTTTGTATAATTTTACTTGTTTTCCATGTCTCACAGCCATATAATAAGACTGATTTCACATTACTGTTAAAGATTTTAATTTTTGTAGATATAGATATAATATAAGATTTCCATATTGGGTGCAACTGGACAAATGCACTATTTGCATTTTTTATTCGGTTCTTTACATCCTCAAAGGCTCCACCATCCTTGTCAATTATAATTACTACCCAAATATTTACATTCAATGGTATTATTATTTATTATAACATTATCTGTCTTTTTACTATTTAATCTCATCTCATTTCTTTAGTTTTCTTTACGTTTATTTTCATATGAGCCCCTTTCATTACTTCTAATAAAGTATTAACTTTATTCTGCATGTCACCAAAACTATGGGAGAGCAAACAGATATCAGCGAAATCCAGATCTTCCAAGGTATCGTTTAATCCCCATCTTATACCGCTTCTAACATTGCCAACAGACCTTTCCATAATATCATTCATAATAATGAGAAATATGATTGGAGAAAGAATACAACCCTGTTTCATTCCACATGTAGTTGTTCTGTCATCTATAGTCGGAACAATATCCACAGTCTTCCAGAGGTTTTACTTTCATGTTCATTACTTAAAGGAAGTTCGAAAAACGACACAAAATTTCATACGAATGCAATAACTGTACAACATTATTAACGTGTTTCATGTGCTATTTTTTTGTATCAGTATTATAAAACAATTAATAAAGAAAGCATTGAAAAATGTAAAAATGTTCACTTTTTGAAAAAAGAAAAATTAATTTTGGAGATAATTAATATTTTTAAAAATTCCTGTGTTAAAGCAGTCAGAAAGATATATTATACAACTCATATTTTTTCAACATTGTAATCCTAACAGTCTCTGAGAAAAAGAAAATTATATGTATGCATTTTTAACATTAGTAAGATAGGACCTTTCCGGACCCCTTTAAAGTTCGCTAGCATATGAAGAGCAAACGCTACTGGATAAAAAAGGACTACTCCAAGTTGACCTGCTCCAATACCACTTTCCTTCAAACTGTTCTCGTGGCTATTTAACAGTAACGGTAACCATAAAATAACAAAAACTTGATAGCATCTTCTGTTTGAAGGTGAGGATGCTGACGAAGAGACAGACTTAACAGAGAACCCGTTTGCTGCAACGCAGAATGAAGAGTTGTACATCAACGACCCAAAGAAAACTCTGCGGGGCTGGTTTGAGAGAGAAGGATATGACTTGGAGTATGACGTTGAGGAGAAAGGATTCGGACAGTTTCTGTGCAGAGTAGAGTAAGTATTTTCTAACTCCTATGAAAGAACTTTTCTTTAAAGTTCATCTGTTGTAATGGGTGTGAATGCAGAACTGGAAAATACACTCACCGATCAGTAAAATAACTAAATATCTTAGCCTACATTATTTTATTTCAGTCGTGTTACTTCACAGGAATTGTATAAAAGGTTGAGAAGGCCTCTGAGCTTTTCTGAAAGTTGTGACAAAATAAAAGGAACAGATCCATTATAGGACACACTAGTCTAGTCGATAGTATCTCAATGTAATCAATAATAAAATTATTCTGTTAGGGTTGCCTACCCATCTCATTGGTTGAATAATGTTACTATATATATATATATATATATATATATATATATATATATATATATATATATATATATATCCCTGGACCAACAAACTCATTATTCTTGAACCTTACTATTGAAATATATATTTCCCTGGACCAACAAACTCATTACCCTTGAACCTTACTATTGATATATATTTCCCTGGACCAACAAACTCATTATACTTGAACCTTACTATTGAGATATATATTTCCCTGGACCAACAGACTCATTATCCTTGAACCTTACTGTTGATTATAATTCCCCTGGACCAACAAACTCATTACCCTTGAACCTTACTATTGATATATATTTCCCTGGACCAACAAACTCATTACCCCTGAACCTTACTATTGATATATATTTCCCTGGACCAACAAACTCATTACTCTTGAACTTCACTATTGATATATATTTCCCTGGACCAACAAACTCATTACCCCTGCACCTTACTATTGATATATATATCCCTGGACCAACAAACTCATTACCCTTGAACCTTACTATTGATATATATTTCCCTGGACCAACAAACTCATTACCCCTGCACCTTACTATTGATATATATTTTTCTGGACCAACAGACTCATTACTCTTGAACCTTACTATTGATATATATTTCCCTGGACCAACAAACTCATTACCCCTGAACCTTACTATTGATATATATTTCCCTGGACCAACAAACTCATTACCCCTGCACCTTACTATTGATATATATTTTTCTGGACCAACAGACTCATTACTCTTGAACCTTACTATTGATATATATTTCCCTGGACCAACAAACTCATTACCCCTGCACCTTACTATTGATATATATTTTTCTGGACCAACAGACTCATTACTCTTGAACCTTACTATTGATATATATTTCCCTGGACCAACAAACTCATTACCCCTGAACCTTACTATTGATATATATTTCCCTGGACCAACAAACTCATTACTCTTGAACTTCACTATTGATATATATTTCCCTGGACCAACAAACTCATTACCCCTGCACCTTACTATTGATATATATATCCCTGGACCAACAAACTCATTACCCTTGAACCTTACTATTGATATATATTTCCCTGGACCAACAAACTCATTACCCCTGCACCTTACTATTGATATATATTTTTCTGGACCAACAGACTCATTACTCTTGAACCTTACTATTGATATATATTTCCCTGGACCAACAAACTCATTACCCCTGAACCTTACTATTGATATATATTTCCCTGGACCAACAAACTCATTACTCTTGAACTTCACTATTGATATATATTTCCCTGGACCAACAAACTCATTACCCCTGCACCTTACTATTGATATATATTTCCCTGGACCAACAAACTCATTACCCTTGAACCTTACTATTGATATATATTTCCCTGGACCAACAAACTCATTACCCCTGCACCTTACTATTGATATATATTTTTCTGGACCAACAGACTCATTACTCTTGAACCTTACTATTGATATATATTTCCCTGGACCAACAAACTCATTACCCCTGAACCTTACTATTGATATATATTTCCCTGGACCAACAAACTCATTACTCTTGAACTTCACTATTGATATATATTTCCCTGGACCAACAAACTCATTACCCCTGCACCTTACTATTGATATATATTTCCCTGGACCAACAAACTCATTACCCCTGCACCTTACTATTGATATATATTTTTCTGGACCAAGAGACTCATTACTCTTGAACCTTACTATTGATATATATTTCCCTGGACCAACAAACTCATTACCCCTGAACCTTACTATTGATATATATTTCCCTGGACCAACAAACTCATTACTCTTGAACTTCACTATTGATATATATTTCCCTGGACCAACAAACTCATTACCCCTGCACCTTACTATTGATATATATTTCCCTGGACCAACAAACTCATTACCCTTGAACCTTACTATTGATATATATTTCCCTGGACCAACAAACTCATTACCCCTGCACCTTACTATTGATATATATTTTTCTGGACCAACAGACTCATTACTCTTGAACCTTACTATTGATATATATTTCCCTGGACCAACAAACTCATTACCCCTGAACCTTACTATTGATATATATTTCCCTGGACCAACAAACTCATTACTCTTGAACTTCACTATTGATATATATTTCCCTGGACCAACAAACTCATTACCCCTGAACCTTACTATTGATATATATTTTTCTGGACCAACAAACTCATTACCCCTGAACCTTACTATTGATATATATTTCCCTGGACCAACAAACTCATTACCCTTGAACCTTACTATTGATATATATTTCCCTGGACCAACAAACTCATTACCCCTGCACCTTACTATTGATATATATTTCCCTGGACCAACAAACTCATTACTCTTGAACTTCACTATTGATATATATTTCCCTGGACCAACAAACTCATTACCCCTGCACCTTACTATTGATATATATTTCCCTGGACCAACAAACTCATTACCCTTGAACCTTACTATTGATATATATTTCCCTGGACCAACAAACTCATTACCCCTGCACCTTACTATTGATATATATTTTTCTGGACCAACAGACTCATTACTCTTGAACCTTACTATTGATATATATTTCCCTGGACCAACAAACTCATTACCCCTGAACCTTACTATTGATATATATTTCCCTGGACCAACAAACTCATTACTCTTGAACTTCACTATTGATATATATTTCCCTGGACCAACAAACTCATTACCCCTGCACCTTACTATTGATATATATTTCCCTGGACCAACAAACTCATTACCCTTGAACCTTACTATTGATATATATTTCCCTGGACCAACAAACTCATTACCCCTGCACCTTACTATTGATATATATTTTTCTGGACCAACAGACTCATTACTCTTGAACCTTACTATTGATATATATTTCCCTGGACCAACAAACTCATTACCCCTGAACCTTACTATTGATATATATTTCCCTGGACCAACAAACTCATTACTCTTGAACTTCACTATTGATATATATTTCCCTGGACCAACAAACTCATTACCCCTGAACCTTACTATTGATATATATTTTTCTGGACCAACAAACTCATTACCCCTGAACCTTACTATTGATATATATTTCCCTGGACCAACAAACTCATTACCCTTGAACCTTACTATTGATATATATTTCCCTGGACCAACAAACTCATTACCCCTGCACCTTACTATTGATATATATTTCCCTGGACCAACAAACTCATTACCCTTGAACCTTACTATTGATATATATTTCCCTGGACCAACAAACTCATTACCCCTGCACCTTACTATTGATATATATTTCCCTGGAACAACAAACTCATTACTTTGAACCTTACTATTGATATATATTTCCCTGGACCAACAGACTCATTACCCCTGCACCTTACTATTGATATATATTTCCCTGGAACAACAAACTCATTACTTTGAACCTTACTATTGATATATATTTCCCTGGACCAACAAACTCATTACCCCTGAACCTTACTATTGATATATATTTCCCTGGACCAACAAACTCATTACTCTTGAACTTCACTATTGATATATATTTCCCTGGACCAACAAACTCATTACCCCTGAACCTTACTATTGATATATATTTTTCTGGACCAACAAACTCATTACCCCTGAACCTTACTATTGATATATATTTCCCTGGACCAACAAACTCATTACCCCTGAACCTTACTATTGATATATATTTCCCTGGACCAACAAACTCATTACTCTTGAACTTCACTATTGATATATATTTCCCTGGACCAACAAACTCATTACCCCTGAACCTTACTATTGATATATATTTTTCTGGACCAACAGACTCATTACCCCTGAACCTTACTATTGATATATATTTCCCTGGACCAACAAACTCATTACCCCTGCACCTTACTATTGATATATATTTCCCAGGACCAACAAACTCATTACCCTTGAACCTTACTATTGATATATATTTCCCTGGACCAACAAACTCATTACTTTGAACCTTACTATTGATATATATTTCCCTGGACCAACAAACTCATTACTCTTGAACTTCACTATTGATATATATTTCCCTGGACCAACAAACTCATTACCCCTGCACCTTACTATTGATATATATTTCCCTGGACCAACAAACTCATTACCCCTGCACCTTACTATTGATATATATTTTTCTGGACCAAGAGACTCATTACTCTTGAACCTTACTATTGATATATATTTCCCTGGACCAACAAACTCATTACCCCTGAACCTTACTATTGATATATATTTCCCTGGACCAACAAACTCATTACTCTTGAACTTCACTATTGATATATATTTCCCTGGACCAACAAACTCATTACCCCTGCACCTTACTATTGATATATATTTCCCTGGACCAACAAACTCATTACCCTTGAACCTTACTATTGATATATATTTCCCTGGACCAACAAACTCATTACCCCTGCACCTTACTATTGATATATATTTTTCTGGACCAACAGACTCATTACTCTTGAACCTTACTATTGATATATATTTCCCTGGACCAACAAACTCATTACCCCTGAACCTTACTATTGATATATATTTCCCTGGACCAACAAACTCATTACCCCTGCACCTTACTATTGATATATATTTTTCTGGACCAACAGACTCATTACTCTTGAACCTTACTATTGATATATATTTCCCTGGACCAACAAACTCATTACCCCTGCACCTTACTATTGATATATATTTTTCTGGACCAACAGACTCATTACTCTTGAACCTTACTATTGATATATATTTCCCTGGACCAACAAACTCATTACCCCTGAACCTTACTATTGATATATATTTCCCTGGACCAACAAACTCATTACTCTTGAACTTCACTATTGATATATATTTCCCTGGACCAACAAACTCATTACCCCTGCACCTTACTATTGATATATATATCCCTGGACCAACAAACTCATTACCCTTGAACCTTACTATTGATATATATTTCCCTGGACCAACAAACTCATTACCCCTGCACCTTACTATTGATATATATTTTTCTGGACCAACAGACTCATTACTCTTGAACCTTACTATTGATATATATTTCCCTGGACCAACAAACTCATTACCCCTGAACCTTACTATTGATATATATTTCCCTGGACCAACAAACTCATTACTCTTGAACTTCACTATTGATATATATTTCCCTGGACCAACAAACTCATTACCCCTGAACCTTACTATTGATATATATTTTTCTGGACCAACAGACTCATTACCCCTGAACCTTACTATTGATATATATTTCCCTGGACCAACAAACTCATTACCCCTGCACCTTACTATTGATATATATTTCCCAGGACCAACAAACTCATTACCCTTGAACCTTACTATTGATATATATTTCCCTGGACCAACAAACTCATTACTTTGAACCTTACTATTGATATATATTTCCCTGGACCAACAAACTCATTACTCTTGAACTTCACTATTGATATATATTTCCCTGGACCAACAAACTCATTACCCCTGCACCTTACTATTGATATATATTTCCCTGGACCAACAAACTCATTACCCCTGCACCTTACTATTGATATATATTTTTCTGGACCAAGAGACTCATTACTCTTGAACCTTACTATTGATATATATTTCCCTGGACCAACAAACTCATTACCCCTGAACCTTACTATTGATATATATTTCCCTGGACCAACAAACTCATTACTCTTGAACTTCACTATTGATATATATTTCCCTGGACCAACAAACTCATTACCCCTGCACCTTACTATTGATATATATTTCCCTGGACCAACAAACTCATTACCCTTGAACCTTACTATTGATATATATTTCCCTGGACCAACAAACTCATTACCCCTGCACCTTACTATTGATATATATTTTTCTGGACCAACAGACTCATTACTCTTGAACCTTACTATTGATATATATTTCCCTGGACCAACAAACTCATTACCCCTGAACCTTACTATTGATATATATTTCCCTGGACCAACAAACTCATTACTCTTGAACTTCACTATTGATATATATTTCCCTGGACCAACAAACTCATTACCCCTGAACCTTACTATTGATATATATTTTTCTGGACCAACAAACTCATTACCCCTGAACCTTACTATTGATATATATTTCCCTGGACCAACAAACTCATTACCCTTGAACCTTACTATTGATATATATTTCCCTGGACCAACAAACTCATTACCCCTGCACCTTACTATTGATATATATTTCCCTGGACCAACAAACTCATTACTCTTGAACTTCACTATTGATATATATTTCCCTGGACCAACAAACTCATTACCCCTGCACCTTACTATTGATATATATTTCCCTGGACCAACAAACTCATTACCCTTGAACCTTACTATTGATATATATTTCCCTGGACCAACAAACTCATTACCCCTGCACCTTACTATTGATATATATTTTTCTGGACCAACAGACTCATTACTCTTGAACCTTACTATTGATATATATTTCCCTGGACCAACAAACTCATTACCCCTGAACCTTACTATTGATATATATTTCCCTGGACCAACAAACTCATTACTCTTGAACTTCACTATTGATATATATTTCCCTGGACCAACAAACTCATTACCCCTGCACCTTACTATTGATATATATTTCCCTGGACCAACAAACTCATTACCCTTGAACCTTACTATTGATATATATTTCCCTGGACCAACAAACTCATTACCCCTGCACCTTACTATTGATATATATTTTTCTGGACCAACAGACTCATTACTCTTGAACCTTACTATTGATATATATTTCCCTGGACCAACAAACTCATTACCCCTGAACCTTACTATTGATATATATTTCCCTGGACCAACAAACTCATTACTCTTGAACTTCACTATTGATATATATTTCCCTGGACCAACAAACTCATTACCCCTGAACCTTACTATTGATATATATTTTTCTGGACCAACAAACTCATTACCCCTGAACCTTACTATTGATATATATTTCCCTGGACCAACAAACTCATTACCCTTGAACCTTACTATTGATATATATTTCCCTGGACCAACAAACTCATTACCCCTGCACCTTACTATTGATATATATTTCCCTGGACCAACAAACTCATTACCCTTGAACCTTACTATTGATATATATTTCCCTGGACCAACAAACTCATTACCCCTGCACCTTACTATTGATATATATTTCCCTGGAACAACAAACTCATTACTTTGAACCTTACTATTGATATATATTTCCCTGGACCAACAGACTCATTACCCCTGCACCTTACTATTGATATATATTTCCCTGGAACAACAAACTCATTACTTTGAACCTTACTATTGATATATATTTCCCTGGACCAACAAACTCATTACCCCTGAACCTTACTATTGATATATATTTCCCTGGACCAACAAACTCATTACTCTTGAACTTCACTATTGATATATATTTCCCTGGACCAACAAACTCATTACCCCTGAACCTTACTATTGATATATATTTTTCTGGACCAACAAACTCATTACCCCTGAACCTTACTATTGATATATATTTCCCTGGACCAACAAACTCATTACCCCTGAACCTTACTATTGATATATATTTCCCTGGACCAACAAACTCATTACTCTTGAACTTCACTATTGATATATATTTCCCTGGACCAACAAACTCATTACCCCTGAACCTTACTATTGATATATATTTTTCTGGACCAACAGACTCATTACCCCTGAACCTTACTATTGATATATATTTCCCTGGACCAACAAACTCATTACCCCTGCACCTTACTATTGATATATATTTCCCAGGACCAACAAACTCATTACCCTTGAACCTTACTATTGATATATATTTCCCTGGACCAACAAACTCATTACTTTGAACCTTACTATTGATATATATTTCCCTGGACCAACAAACTCATTACCTACTCTTGAGCCTTGCCATTGATATATATATTTATATATTTTCCTGGACGAACAAACTCATCACCCTTGAGCCAAAATAAAGAATAATGCAGCTATTAATTATTCATTTACAGCAAAAAATATTTATTTATTCCCTTATTAGTCCGTAAAAGAACTAAGAGCCATAGGACTTGTCAGAATTAAAATTACTTCACCATTTAATAACATCAATATAACATCAATTAGTAATTCAGTTCCTATGTCCGTCCACTTTTTTTTTTTACGGATATATACACATGGTTCTATAATGCATCTGTTCCAAATATAATTCCGTATCTACTGGACTCGAACCTTGTTCCTGATTGAAATAATTCCAGACAAAATTTACCAGCCAGCCATTTCTCATTCCACGAGTTCTCTAATTTATAGATTTCTATGCAGGACATCTCATGAGACTACAAGAATCTTTAGCGGACATTGCAACAGCTGAGTAGAAATACGAGGTCGGGCACAATAAGCCAATAGATTGCAGTGCATTTGAAGCTGAATAACAAATGAGCTTTCAGAGGAGGAAAGAAAATTGGCCTAAGAATAATACGAGATTATCTCTTCTAGACTACCAATTGAATCAACACGGGGCTGCAACGTGATGGCAGAAGCTCTGGTCAAGGGCAAGAAGAAGGAATCCGTAGTTCAGTGTGCCCTGGAGGCCTGCCGCATCCTCGATAGATACGGACTGCTTCGCCAGGCCACCCATGGTGAGTGATGATTGTACACTTCCATGTGGCACTGGGTCATTCCGAAAGTAATGGCCTATAAGGCCTAAGACAGATGTTCATGACAAGGTTGAACCTTCAATAGTACATTATACAACGAGCCTATAATGGTAGTAATTAAGATGCGAGTATGTTTATGAAACGAGCGCGAGTTTCATAATTTTCATACAAGCGTTTTAATTACCATTATAGTCAAGTTTCATACGACTTTTTATGTTCGACCATATTTCTAACTTGAAATTATTCATAAGTATTCATGTTATTCTTATCTGACGGGGAGCGGAACTGACCTTGTGCAATACCTCGTAAATTGTGAGATGTGCGCAGATGCGAAAGTATTGATTTTTTCCGAGAAACAAATGTCATTGACCTTGATATAATCTAGAGAGTAAAATAAACATTAATCTTGATATAACCTTGAAATTGATTTATACATTGAAAAATGAGATGACAAATTGAATTTATTTGAATATTATTTACAATTAACGCTAATTATTATAGTAACAGAACATAACCTTCTGCGACAGTATTGGATTTCCAGCCTCCATGATGTTTCGCTAGTTGTCTTTCGATTGCATATCCGAGAATAATCGATACTTGTTCTTTCATATTGCTACAATGGTGTTTTCTGATTGGTGGAACACCTGAACTTTAATGGATAGGTGTACTTTAATGAGGTCCATTAAAGGGCTGCTATCAGGTGTATAATTACTACATTTCGGCATGGTCGAGCATAAAAACTTTTAACTTTCACTTTTATTATTAAAAGAAAATTAGTATTGTAATTTAATCCATTGAAATTTATATTTTAAACTAATTTGACATAAAAACCGAGACCATATTTTAATCTTTGTACTTATTAAAACCTTCTCTGAAATTTTCAACTGAATTGGTCAAATGAAGATTTACTTACTTCAGAATTACCCATGCACTTGACTTTCGAAAATGTTCACTAGAGACTTTAAAAAGAGGCCTACCATATCGTCGGTGTTCGTGCAAAATGTCATGTCAAAAAATTCAAACAATTTTTTTCCCTCCAGACATGCATTATTTTGGTGCTCACATATAATTGCAAAATATCACAAGATGTATTTTTATGATAATATTTCAAGTTTTAAAGTAATTGATCTGAAACCAACAAAAATATTCAGTTTTCTCCCTTTCCTGAAAAATGGGTAATTTTAACATACGACATTTTGCACGAACACCAATGATATGCTCTCGGAGGTCTAGTGGTTGCAATGCTTGCCGCTGAAGCAGAGATTCAAGGGTTCAAAGCTAGCTTTGAATGATGGATGATCGAAATCCTTAGCTTCCTTCAGAGGGAAGTAAAGCTGGGAGGCCCATGACATAGATTTACATCATGTAATAGTGACAAGGCTCTAGACAAACTTAACTGACTATTTACCACCTTCGTCAAAATTAAACTCACAAGCAAACGTTCTGATGGGGGCTGATAAAAAAGTTAAATTTTTTTCTTCCACCATGTTAATAATATCAAAAGAAGTGCTTATACAAATTTTGGTCACTGGACCGCAATTACAAGGGCCATAAAAAAATAAGTTCACCTGGGGCCTCTAACAGAAAAAAAAAAACACAATTTCATTGGACAACTTTATCGGAACGGACACAGCAATTGTTAAACTATTTTTCAACATATTGTAAGTTTTATACTGAACAACAATGTAATTTTATTATCTAAACAATAGGATTTGCTCTCCACACAGCCTTAGACTAGAAATGTTTAGTTTAAATGTAGTTCTGTTTATAAGTATGCATAAGGGTGTAATTATTTGACTTATTTGAACTGTTGTATCAGTGAAGCGAGGTGAGTCAGTGAAGTTATGGTTTTACAGTGCAGTGAACAGTTCCGATCAGTGATAATTTATAGCGTCAATGAAATGTGTTCTATAGTGTCAGTGAAATGTGTTACAGAGTGTCAGTGAAATGTGTGCTAAAGTGTCAGTGAAATGCGTCATAGTGCAACTACAGGGAATGAGATGAGAGTAAAGTGAAAGACTATTGAAACTTATGTAGGGCCTATACATAATTATGTAGGTTGTATTGTAAAATTAGGTATTTTATTTTATGTTTTATTATTATTGTGTTAAATTGTATTGTGTATTATTATTGTATTGTGTGTAAAATTGTATATGTGTTGTAAAATTGTATTGTGTATTGTAAATTTTATTGTGTATTGGTTATCATTTTATTGTGTATTGTTAATATTGTATATACCACTGCCACCGGGTGCTTGCCCACTTGCAGTGTAAATAAATACATACATACATACACATTATTCGTTAGTGCACTCCACAGACAACAATGACAATTTACTTGGACTATTACGAACAACAATGAACTGTTAATCTTAACTAATATTTACAATGCACTATTTACAACACAGAACTGTCAGTTCTCAGTTCACAGTTCTTCTAGCTCAGTCACTCGCGTTCACAGAATCTCGAACCCCATACCTTCAGAGATGATCCGCTGAACTCCGGGGCTTCAGGCTCCACAGTTACGGCCACAACTCAAGTCGCGCTCTGGTCTCGAAGCTTGCTTCACTGCTACACAAGACTAACTCGCTTACTGTCCAAATCTGCCTGTAACAACATTGGCTTACTGACGGGCTGACTCCCTGTCGTTCACTCTCGTCTTGTATTTATAACCAAACTATAGTTTCTGGAGAGTTTGCAAAAGATTCCACTCTCGAGTAATCTGGATATTTCCACTTCTCTGCCGCGGTCGCTCTTTCCCCTTTCTCCCCACAGCACATGCCCCAGGAAGCAGATGCACGCGCAACCTGCCCGTCACGGCCGACTTAGCCCTTCCTCCGTCGGTCGTGAGATCGAACCTCACGTGGCCGTCACAATATTTTCCATCGGAATTGAGACATTTCTCATATCATGGGATCGACAGAGAGAGGTGCAGACGCAGTCAAACGCTGTTTCTGATCTGAGGCGGCTGACTTCTACGACACAAAAATTGATCTCATGGTATGACAAATGTCTCAGTTCCAGTGGGGGATATGTTGATAAATAGCGCAACAATTTCTGTGTCTGTTTCAATAAATATTTCCATGCAATTGTGCTTATTTCTATAAACGGCCCCAGGGAAAATAACTTTCTGGACGGCCTCGTAATTGCGGTCGAGTGGCAAAAATTTGTATAAGCACTTCTTTTGACATTATTAACATGGTGGAAGAAAAAAATTTAACTTTTTTATCTGCCCCCATCAGAACGTTTGCTTGTCAGTTTTACTAATTGGACCTTAAGAGATGTGCTAAGTGTGCGTCCACCTGTGACCCATCCATCCTACTGCGTGTTAGGACAAAAGAAGTTCACTTCTCGACTTGAGTTAAGGTTCACGCTAAGCTGTAGACTGTCCTGTCATGTGAGGGGGTAATATGTACAAAGGGGAATTATGATTGGTGTAAACTTGAATCCACAGAAAGCAAGAAAAGGAAAGCGAAGAACTGGGAGGCAGAGGACTTCTACGACAGTGATGAAGATACTTTCTTGGATAGGACTGGCACAGTGGAAAAGAAGAGACAGCAGAGGATGCGAGCGGCAGGGAAGAAAGACCCCACCGAAGTTGTCGAGACATACGATTCCTTGGTAAGGTCTAGCTAGCTATTAGAATAATTCTAACATACTTTTATCATGAAACCACAGTCTAGTACAGTAAAACCTCGATAAGACGCGTCTGCTTATTACGCTATCCCGTGTAATATGCTTTTTTTGTCCGGTCCCTGCACATTTCATATTTAACTTACTTACTTACAAATGGCTTTTAAGGAACCCGAAGGTTCATTGCCGCCCTCACATAAGACCGCCAGCGGTCCCTATCCTGTGCAAGATTAATCCAGTCTCTATCTTCATACCCCACCTCCCTCAAATCCATTTTAATATTATCCTCCCATCTACGTCTCGGCCTCCCTAAAGGTCGTTTTCCCTCCGGTCTCCCAACTAACACTCTATATGCATTTCTGGATTCGCCCATACATGCTACATGCCCTGCCCATCTCAAACGTCTGGATTTAATGTTCCTAATTATGTCACGTGAAGAATACAATGCGTGCAGTTCTGTGTTGTGTAACTTTCTCCATTCTCCTGTAACTTCATCCTTCTTAGCCCCAAATATTTTCCTAAGCACCTTATTCTCAAACACCCTGAACCTATGTTCCTCTCTCAGAGTGAGAGTCCGAGTTTCACAACCATACAGAAGAACCGGTAATATAACTGTTTTATAAATTCTAACTTTCAGATTTTTGGACAGCAGACTGGATGATAAGAGCTTCTCAACCGAATAATAACACGCATTTCCCATATTTATTCTGCATTTAATTTCCTCCCGAGTGTCATTTATATTTGTTATGTTGCTCCAAGATATTTGAATTTTTCCACCTCTTCGAAGGATAAATCTCCAATTTTTATATTTCCATTTCGTACAATATTCTGGTCACGAGACATAATCATATACTTTGTCTTTTCGGGATTTACTTCCAAACCGATCGCTCTACTTGCTTGAAGTAAAATTTCCGTGTTTTCCCTAATCGTTTGTGTATTTTCTCCTAACATATTCACGTCATCCGCATAGACAAGAAGCTGATGTAACCCGTTCAATTCCAAACCCTGCCTGTTATCCTGAACTTTCCTAATGGCATATTCTAGCACGAAGTTAAAAAGTAAAGGTGATAGTGCATCTCCCTGCTTTAGCCCGCAGTGAATTGGAAAAGCATCAGATAGAAACTGGCCTATACGGACTCTGCTGTATGTTTTCATATATAACGCCTTTATAAAATACCCCGTTTGTTGCGCTCAAATCCCGCATAATACGCTATTGTTGTGGAATATTTTCGATGTAATTTTCAGCAATGTACTGTAACAGCAATGAATCATTTTGGCCATTGAACTTACTGGTGCCATTAACCTGAAAAGTATTGCATTCGACCCTTTACCTGCGCATTTAAACCTTCATACTATACAATACCCCACCCTCTTGTTATGCTCTCTTATTCGACCCTTTACCTGCGCAGCTTAGTTACAATAATCCACCCTCTTGCTAATCCTCTCTTTCTCAAGCAACATTCCTCACTCGGCTGTAATAAAATTCTGGAAATTTTTGCTGGTCAGTTTGTTATCTTTTAGTGTATTGAAGTGTCTGTGTGATTACAATGAGTGTTAAACGAAAAGCGCTTTTTGTGTCTGAAAAATTCGGAATCTTACGAAAGTACGATGAAACCAGTACTCTTAATCAGAAAAAACTGTCTGATTCATTAGGAATCCCATCATCGAAATTAATAACGATAATAAAAAATCGCGACTCAATCACTGCAGCTGCGAGGTCGGAAGGATGTAAGCGCAAGAGAGTGAAGTGTGGCGAACATGAGGACTTGGAGAACACGCACACGGCAAACAACTATAAAGAACTCTTTTCGAAAGAATTAAGTATAGTACATACATACAGTATCGTAAATATCTTTATGCTCGACCATGCCGAAATGTAGTAATTATACACCAGGTAGCAGACCTTTAATGCATCTCATTAAAGTACACCTACTCATTAAAGGTCAGGTCTTTCAGCCAATGACGACTCAAGTTACAACTGTTCAGCCAATGACAGGTCAGCTTTCTACCATTATAAAACCACAAGTATCGATTATTCTCGGATATGCAATCAAAAGAGAATTAGCAAAAAGTCACGGAGGCTGGAAATCCAATACTGTCGCAGAAGGTTATGTTCTGTTACTATAATAATTAGCGTTAATTGTAAATAATATTCAAATAAATTCAATTTGTCATCTCGTTTTTCAATGTATAATTTTATTTCAGTGTTATCTCTGTATGTTCTTATGGCCTAGCAAGGTCAATGTGGACATCTGTTCCTCGGAAAAAATCAATACTTTCGCGTCTGCGCACATCTCACAACATACGGGACATTGCTCCAGGTCAGATACGATAAAATTAATAATATCAAGTTAGAAATATGGTCGAGCATAAAAAGTCGTATGAAACTCGCCTATAATGGTAATTAAGAAGCTCGTATGAAAATTATGAAACTCGCTTGCGCTCGTTTCATAAATATCCATACTCACTTCTTAATTACCTTCATTATAAACTCGTTGCATAATGTACTATTAACGTACAGTACAGTAATTACATAATGGAGTAATACTGTATTACCTTTCATGTATTTCCAAAAAGAAGAATGCTAAAAGATACTGTATATAAGTCAAGATTAGTATACCTGCCTAATACGCGGTCCCGGTTAATACGCAGTTTACACGCGGTCCCTTGAACAGCATCTTATCGGGGTTTTACTGTATATACAGTCATGAAGCTTGGGATGATTTTTTGCATTTCTCGCTATAGTTGCTAGCCGCTTGGAGCGCTGTGAGTGCTAGGAACAATAGACTGTGCCACTGCCATCGTGATCTAATGCAGGCCGTAAGGCAGACCATGTAACCACAGTCTAATATATACAGTCACGAAGCTTGAGTTTATGAGGGTGCTAGGAACAGTAGACTGTGCAGTTACTATTTCGCATTGTCTGTGATGAGGCGATAGTAGCGATCCTAGTGGTTAGCAACTATCTATGGATGCATATTTACTATGTATTGAGCTTCGTGACTGTATATACTAGACTGTGATGAAACGTTTATGTGCTTGCCATTTGAGAAATCTGGTCACAATTTCTGCTAATATGTTAACGTCATTAATTATTACAGTAGGCCTTAAATTACTGAAATTATGATGCGTTTAAAACAAATTAGTTGAATCCAGGCAGCCAATATAAAACATAGAGGAGAAACAAATAAATTTGACATAATGAATGCATTATTATTCGTACAGAAATGGAGGTGATTAATAATTATGGGGAGTATAAAGACAGAAATAGTTAATGTAACATAGTCTGATGCTATGTTTGTAAGCGATAGGAAGATGACCGATGTTCCAGCTAATTACCATGGCACAGGTCCACACCTGTGGAGTAACGGTCAGCGCATCTGGCCGCGAAACCAGGTGGCCCGGGTTCGAATCCCGGTCGGGGCAAGTTACCTGGTTGAGGTTTTTCCGGGGTTTTCTCTCAACCCAATACGAGCAAATGCTGGGTAACTTTCGGTGCTGGACCCCGACTCATTTCACCGGCATTATCACCTTCATTTCATTCAGACGCTAAATAACCTAGATGTTGATAAAGCGTCGTAAAATAACCCAATAAAATAAAAATAAAACCATGGCACAGTGAAATGCAGAAAAAAATTTGGAAGTAAAGTCTTTAAACGTTTAGAAGAACCCTCTGCAATTGTGTAGATAACGCTTCTTACCACAGTCCTATATCTACACTCCTGGAGAAAAGATTCCATTCTACTTTTCAAGAAAACACACAGAATTCCAATCCTTTATCTGTTTCTATATTACTAGTGGCTTGTGCAGCAAATGCTACAAACTAAGTTCATTAGACGTTCAAATAAAATTTTTAAGATTTATTTTCAATGAAGAATACCAGACATTTTGAAAGTTGTTTGCTTCCATAATAATGAAACATACTCCCTCTGAATGGGTTTTTTTATGCCAATACTTTTTGTTGAACCTATCCACCTTCAGTTTTTGAGTTTCCACGTGAAAACGCAAGTAACAATGTCAGGACGATCTACACTCCTGGAGAAAAGATTCCATTCTACTTTTCAAGAAAACACACAGAATTCCAATCCTTTATCTGTTTCTATATTACTAGTGGCTTGTGCAGCAAATGCTACAAACTAAGTTCATTAGACGTTCAAATAAAATTTTTAAGATTTATTTTCAATGAAGAATACCAGACATTTTGAAAGTTGTTTGCTTCCATAATAATGAAACATACTCCCTCTGAATGGGTTTTTTTATGCCAATACTTTTTGTTGAACCTATCCACCTTCAGTTTTTGAGTTTCCACGTGAAAACGCAAGTAACAATGTCAGGACGATCAGTGGGTTTTTCATGTGGGAGTAAAGGGATAGCTATTTCAGGTCATTGTGGATTGTAGGTGTAAGTTAAAAAAAAAGTCAGGTTTGGTATGCTTTCGAACAATAGGCATAGCATCTTGGTATAGCTGCTGCATGTAGAGCTTGAAATGTAGCAGGTAAAATCATTTTATCCTGCTAAGAGATCTTGCTGAAATGATTGGGAAACTACAAAATTTTGTAGGGCCCTTATTTTATCAGTAAGTAATACCTTTTGGTCTTTCCTTAGGAACTGTAATTTTTGCGCTCTCTCGAGCCAATACTGAAGAGAATGACGCATATAAATATCTACACCACACCACCATTATATATATGAAAAAGATTCAACCCCACTTGTTTAAAATAACTATAAAAATATTTCACTTTTAATAACAAAATTATTATCTCACGTAAGTTTTGTAGTTTTATATAGCCTATAAATAATAACAGCCACTCAGTAAATTATATAAATGAAGATCTAATTTAAGATATTCTCCACATCTACTTATATAACCCCAAAATGTTTCACTTTCATATCATCAATATAGCATTAATACGAGGCGCATCCAGAAAGTAAGTTTCCCGATTTTTTCCCCTTGAAAGTAAACGTGATTAGCCGTGTCAATTGCGCATGCGTAACAGATCTATGACGTATCAATCATATGCCAGCCGCACAGGTCCCGCCTGGTGTCAGTAGCGTGGCAGCAGTGATCCGAAATGGAAGCTCTTATTCCTTCTCCCGCCGCCTGCGAGGTTCGGTCGGTGATAAAGTTCTTTAATGCACAAAGCATTGCACCAATTGAAATTCATCGGCAGTTCTGTCAGGTCTATGGGCCGAACATCTCTCTCTCTCTCTCTCTCTCTCTCTCTCTCCTCAAGAAATTCCTGTCCTCCGGTGAGAGTTTTGGCAACGACGAAGAGCTGAAGACGTCTGTCACACGCTGGTTCCATCACAGGCGGCAGAGTTCTACGACAGAGGGATACAAAAGTTGATACGACAAGTGTCTCAATTCTGATGGTGGCTATGTTGAAAAATAGCTGAAACATTGCTGTACCTGTTGCCAATAAATGTTTTCCTGAAAGTGTGTGTTCTTTTTTTTTTTTAAATAGGGAAACTTACTTTCTGGATGCGCCTCGTATGTATAATTAATGAAAAATAGTCACATCATGACATTAACTATAATAATATTTAATTTCTAATGGTAATAATGTCAATAAACCATCTCAAGTTTTGTAGATTTTAATGTCCAATACACAGCTGTACTCAGAAAATTACACACCGCAGAATCAGACCTGTAAATTATTTTTAGCAAGTCTTGAAGTTTTTAACAACCAATTGAATTTGACCTCTAAATATGTCAGCAATCCTGCAAGTCATGGCCTTCGTGTAATAGCCTATTGTTTATTGTAGTGTGTGTTTTGTTTTATTCTGAAATGCAATTAGTTCTCAAAACTGATGAAAGATGAATTTTGGAAAATAGGAAAATTTTGTAGGAAAACTAATGCTTCACGGAAAGTTACTATTTTTCTGAAAATCCTTGGATGCCAAGCTTCAAAATGACGGGCCATTCATTAAAATCCGTTCAGCGATTTTCCCGTAATTTCCATTACCAGTTCAAATTATATATATATATACAGACGTGGACAAATTATTAACAAAATTGACGATTTTTATGATAATTCTGTTTACAAAATTTGACTTTTCAATTTAGACTAAAGTTGACAATTTTGCATATTTCTATCATTACAATAGATAGAAATATGCAAAAATGTCGACTGTAGTTTAAATTGAAGAGTCAAATTTTGTAAACATTTATAATAAAAATCTTCATATTTTGCTAATAATTTGTAAATATGCAAAAGTGTCAACTGCAGTTTAAATTGAAGAGTCAAATTTTGTAAAAAATATAAATTAAAAATCTTCAGTTTTGCTAATAATTTGGAAATATCCAAAATGTAAACTGTATTCCAAATTGAAGAGTCAAATTTTGTAAAAATATATAATAAAAATCTTCAGTTTTGCTAATAATTTGTAAATATGCAAACATATCAAATGTAGTCCAAATTGAAGAGTCAAATTTTGTAAAAATATATAATAAAAATCTTCAGTTTTGCTAATAATTTGTAAATATGCAAACATATCAAATGTAGTCCAAATTGAAGAGTCAAATTTTGTAAAAATATATAATAAAAATCTTCAGTTTTGCTAATAATTTGTAAATATGCAAACATATCAAATGTAGTCCAAATTGAAGAGTCAAATTTTGTAAAAAAATATACAATACAAATCTTCAATTTTGCTAATAATTTCGAAATACGCAAAAATGTCAACTGTAGTCTAAGCTGAAGAATCATATTTTGTAAAAATATGTAATGAAAATCTTCACTTTTGCTAATAATTTGTCCACGTCTGTATATATATATATATATATATATATATATATATGTATGTAGATTATATGCTAATTGATTTATCATGTTTCCATTTTTTTGCTATAAATGGTTTGGGAATGAAATGTACAAACACAAAATTGAAACTTAGAGCGAGCCTTGATGGGAGTCCACCTCTATGTAGACAACAGTTTCACACAACAGTCCACAAGTAGGATATGAAGGATATCCAGGAAATAACGACCGTTTTGTTGTAATAATTAAAAAAAATATATTTATTTGAAAAAACAAAGTCTGTTACATAACTGAAGCTTCCTTTACTTCTCTACATAATCACCACCTACATTTAAACATTTGTCGTATCTGTTCACTAGCTTTAGAATTCCCGTGTTATACTCCTCTGCCGCCAGTTCATTAAGCCAGGTGTTCACTGTCTTCTTCAACTCTCCATCACTTCCAAAACGCGTACCACCCAGAAAGTCTTTCAGCTTAGTGAAAAGGTGAAAATCGCTAGGAGCAAGGTCTGGACTATAGGGCGGATGATCAAAGATTTCCCAACCGAATTGATCCAGCAATTCTCGAGTTGAAGTAGCAGTGTGCGGGCGGGCGTTGTCGTGAAGAAGCACAACTCCTCTCAAAAGCATTCCTCGCCTCTTGTTTTGGATGGCTCACCGTAGTTTTCGTAAAGTCACACAATAACGATTTGCATTGATCGTAGTGCCTTTTGGCATGAAATTCAGCAAAAGAACACCTTTGCGATCCCAAAAGACAGTAGCCATGACTTTTTGTGTTGAGAGAGTCTGTTTGAATTTTCTCGGTTTCTTGGGTGATGAGGGATGATGCCATTGACGTGATTGGCGCTTGGTCTCTGGGGTGTTGTGAGACACCCAGGTCTCATCACCAGTCACAATTTGATCAAGAAAGGCATCTCCATCTGTGTGATATCGCATCAAGAATGTCAATGCTGAGGCCATTCTCTGAGTTTTGTGTTGGTCACTCAGTTGCCGTGGAACCCATCGTGCACAGATTTTGTGGTAGCCAAGATGTTGCGACACAATTTCACCAAGCAAAGAACGAGAAATGTCAGGAAAGTCAATATGCAATTCGTCGAGTGATGTGCGCCTGTCTTGCAAGATTCTGTCGTTCACTTTAGTCTTCAGGTCTTCTGTGATGAGTGATGGGCGTCCGGGTCGAGTTTCATCGTGGACATTTGTTCGCCTATTGTTGAACATTTCGCACCTTTTCTCACATTTCTTTCATTCATTACAGTATCACCATACACTTCTTTCAATTGCCGGTAAATTTCTGCAGGTTTCAAATGTCAGGCATTCAAAAATCGAATCACACTCCTCACCTCACAGTCGGCGGGATTATCAATCACGTCGTTCATTTTGAAGTAACACAAAATGCACAATGGCGACTTGTTGCAACCAGTACTCACAACATTATGAGAAAACATGTTAAGGAAGCCAGTTGACCTTCAAACAAGGAAGGGGAGTCAGCTGTGCGGCGGGTATGGGCGAACGGTCGTTATTTCCTGGATCCCCCTCGTAATACAGAGGCTCTTGTTTACTGCACATGCGCAGTGTGTTGTAAGCGAAACATACAATACGGGAGCTCCAAATTTTATTTCCGTATCTGTACACACGTTTTGAATATTAATATTATACATACAAATGAAGATAGAGTGATGTGTCACCATACATGCAAGTTACTTCCCAGGGACAAAATTATTTATATGCGTATATAAAAACCTTCTCGATATTATCATCAGCATTGATTTTGATGTGCTTTCTCAAATAAATTAATTTTCACTTATTTAACTTTTTTTCAGCTGAAAAAACATAGTGACTTACTGTTAGAACTTCAGAAACTGGAACTTCAACTCCAGAAGGCTGTGGTAAACGTTGCCAGTTCTAGTACCAAAGATAACGAAAATGATGAAGAAGACGCTCTTGATGCCTTCATGATGAAACTGTCTGCCCCAGCTGCTGATAGGAAACAAGTAACAAAAATCAAGGTACGTGCGGTTGTTACAGTATGATGCTTGTAGAAAGGAGCAAATGTTTTTTTTATTGTTATGCTAAACACAATCACCCTACTAAGATTAATAGACTGCACTTCTCCCCGTATTGATACATTGAAAATCATTTTTCTGAGACAGAAAACGTGTGATTGTGTGAAAGGATATGCTGTAATGCACAGTGTATAAATATTCAAGAGTAAGACACTTTTTAAATCACTGAGTCATTGTGAACAACAATATTTACGTAAAAAATAAATAAAAACTCCATTTCATTTTGTCCTGCCATTTTGTCAACAAACAAATGCAGTTGTGTATTAAAGTCTACATTAACGGTCTTACTAATAAACCGTGTATAGTTTTTATACGAGACTTATGCAGAGTTGAGACAGAAAACGTTACTAATAAACCATGCATAAGCGATGGATGTATAAACAATCTGTAACTATACAATGGGAATTGCTTTGCAGTAGTTATATATACGAAACCCCTTGTTTAAGTGTTGTATATAAAGAAAAAATGGCCGCCCCTCTAACAGCTGTTCGTCTCGACTGTCATTTTATGATGATGGCTGCTTTGTAACCACAGAAGAACACACCAAAGAGCACAGAATAAGTAGAATATTATTGTTGTAGCTTGTACTCTTTGACCAAAATATGGTGTGGTAATCGATCAGAGCCAGTTGTACTATCGATACTTAACACGCCACACTAGAGCGCTCTACCGGATACAATAGAGAATCTCAGATATTCTATTACCTTTCGTAATGAAGTAATGACGAAACTATGACGTAGCTGTGTAACAGGTATACTGTTATACACGTTGTATGTAGTGATTATTAATAAGGAATTTACACACGACTTATAAACGAGCTACTCATTGTATAAGTTAAACGTCTGTATATAGAGTTTTTATTAGTAAGACCGTGACTGTGAAAATTGAAAATTAATGCTGAAAATGCTGAATATATATCACTCTTATTGTGATCAGCCAGGATTATAAAACTTTGGAATATGTATTATATGACTTTCTTGGGTTAAATTCTATCGTACCTGGTTTACATGATTCGATCTATTATGGGTCATCCTCAGATTTATAAAACAATACATATCCATACTCCAATGCAATTACAGTACAGTTTAACACACATACACTATTCAACATAATATCACAATCTACTGGGTGTTCAGTTCAAAATGTGTCTTGGCTCGCTGTATGCCGTCATGTGGCTAGCTGATGAGCCTAGAGAATTCAATCTTCCTACACTTCCACAGCTCAGGTGTATAATCTAAGAGGCAGAGAAGTTGGCTAGCAAGTACGGCGTTCATTCTGAAGAGTACGTGCCGATACGTACGGTAACGCCGGTAGTGGCAGGAATGTGAACTGTTTGGAAATACGTACTGTCGAGATATGGGGAGAGGGTTAAGACGATTACTTACGTATTTGTTGACATTAACTTCGACGGTCAACATGGACACAGAGCATTTGATTTGTGTTGTGGAATGTTACCGTACGCAACCGATGATAACAAATACCCTGCGTACGACTTGCCAGCGCAAAACACAGTTCGAAAGAGGTTATGGTAGCACACAGACCGTACAGACCGCCATCTGTTGCTACGACGTTCAAGTTATACCGTACACATTCTCAAGTTCAGATTGAAGAACGCCTTAAATAATAGGCAACTTCTCTAACATATAAACTGAAACTCGCTTCAAATCGGTGACCCAACAACAGTGACGTCATTACACACTTTGAAATGAACACCCAGTAGTATATACAGTCACGAAGCTCGAGTTGGTGAGGGTGCTAGGAACAATAGACTGTGCCGGTACTATTTTGCTTTGTCTGTAATGAGGCCATAGTAGCGATCCTAGTGGTTAGCAGCTATCTATGGATACATATTCCTTATGTATTGAGCTTCGTGACTGTATATACTAGACTGTGGTAATACTACGTAAGACACAATCATACCCACTACCACCTAAACATCCCCTTTCCATAGAAGACAGAACATCAAAGCAAGAGACGAACACTATAGTTGATACAGTCGATTGCTAACTAACTGTTGGCTAAGGTGAATGTCACACTGAAATGGTACCATCTGGTTACCCAAGGTACACTACATTAAAATACTATTTTAACACAAGTTTTAAGTTTTAAAATGATTACATATATATAATACGGTGGCTAAAGATCGAGACCGATGGAGAAGAATTCTTAAGGAAGCCGAAGCCCGATCCGGGCTGTAGTGCTAGGATGATGATGACATATATATAATCCTAAAAATTGCAATAAACATGGCTGATAGAGTACATAAGATTCTTCACTAATTACAGCAAAAAAGTAAACCTTAAAGAAATAGGTCAAGCTCCTTTACTAATCACCATCGATATCATATGTATGATACTGTGTATTGCAGTCTCAAATAGCAGCACTTAAACAAGAAGAAGTCCGACTGAGGAAACTGGTGAACATAGCCAGGCCAGCCAACATTCCAGAACTGCAACCACCAAACAAAGCTACTGTACCTGTAAACTCTACTGCAACGAACAAGAAAGCCCTCCCGCTTGTAGGGGTGAGGAAAAAGCCAAGCAACAGAACAAAAGTAAGTGATTTCCATCTTTTTGGTTTGTCATCATCATCATCATCATCATCATCATCGGCATTACGGCCCTTATAGTTTAGCCTTAGCCTCCCTCAGAACATCCGACCAATCACTCCTGTCTAATGCTCGTGTTCTCCATCTTCTAATTCCAACTTTTGTTAGGTCAGCCTGAACGTCATCCAGCCATCTCAATTTAGGTCGTCCGACTTTCCTTCTTCCTACTGGCAACGCATCTAGTAGAGCTTTGGGTGTGCGATTGTTCTCCATCCTGGCTACGTGTCCCAGCCACTCTAACCTTCTGAGTTTTATGTCAACAACAATGTTGATATCTTTATATAATTCATATAACTCAGCATTTGTTTTAATTAGCCAAAACCCTTGCTCATAAGTAGGCCCAAAGATTTTCCGTAATACTTTCCTTTCCCAGGCATTTAAGATCTTTATTGCCCTTTCAGATAGAGTCCAGGTTTCACTTCCATATACTACTATTGGTTTGATAATAGTTTTATATATTCTTATTTTAGCTTTTCTTGAGATACACCTGGACTTCATAGTTTTATTCAGTGCCCAAAGACCTCGATTCCCAGCTGCAATCTTCTCTTTTATATCAGTCATAACATCATTATTGTCTTTCACCATGGAACCCAGATACTTAAAACAGGAAACTCTATCAAAATTAGTATCATTCAAATTAATCCTTTTTGGTTTGTACCAAACATAAATCTTATTTTATACATGGATACAGAATCAAGTTTTATTTGAATGTTTTAGTACATGGATTTGTGAAACATACTACTGTAGAGGATTCAAGATTAAGGAAAAAAAAAGCATTGGTTTTATGGGCTTTGCCTATGCCTATGCCTGTGTGATAAGTACTGTCCGTTACTCAGGAGAAGACGAGCGGAAAGAATGTGACCTTCTTGACTATCGCTGTTGATTATTATAAACATCGCTCAGATAAGCATCCCAGTAGCCAGGTTATTACTCGTGCAGGAAACATGAGTAACAATGCGTATGGAAATTAAAGCTGAGTTGAACAGAAGGAGACCTAATGTTTCCGCTTACTGCAGTACAAAAAATTGCACATGTTGTTGTACGTTATCTGTTCACATCCCTTCCTCCTCAGTCCGCTCTCGTCTTCTCCTGAGTCACCGACAGTAGGCATCTCTATGGCATCTGGTCTTTGATGGAATAGTCCCATGTGCCCAATGCTTTTTTCTTAACCTGAAATCCTCTATAGATTGTTATATAATAAAGATGATTACAAATACAAATCTAACTTTTCAGGAATAGCTTCCTGAAAAGTCAGATTTGTATTTTATATATCATTGTTCTTTAACAGAAAACCACAATTTAAGTCATACAGAAAAAGTGTGCACTGAATTGAGCCTTTGATGTCTTGTCAACTCACTTGAAGTATGTGAATATAAAAGGGAATAATTGAGCCGAGGTCTGGTAGAGTTCCTGGGTAGCTCAGTTGGTAGAGCATTGGCACACTCAAAGGTCCCGGGTTCGATACCCGGCCCCGAGACAATTTTTTCCTTGAAGTTATTCATGATTACATATGTTCCAGCCAAATGTTTCCGAGCTCTCTTCAGATTCATCAGAAATTAAGGTAGAACCAGGCCATGATGCTGAAGAAGAAGAGGAAGATGACGACGATGAAGAAGATGGTATATCACAAGAAAGAGAATCTCGGGAAATTAAAAACGAACCAGACAGTACAGTACCTGATCAAGAAGTGCAAACAGAACCTGAAGATCATCCAGAGGTGCAAGGTAAGAAATGGAAACAACTGGAAATTTGTGAAGAAGAGTTTGGATTCTGCACACAAGGATTTAGACTTGATTTCTCTTATGTTTGATAGTTACATCTGCTTTCAGGATTTCAATATCTTGAGATTACTCGAGAAGATAACATGAGAATTTAGGTTTTCACAGTGATTGTGTTTAGGATAAGAATGTTGGATATCCAACAGTGTGATGAGAAGTATTCATCTTTTAAATACCCATAATCAATCAATCAATCAATCAATCAATCAATCAATCAATCAATCAATCAATCTTCTTAATGTGTCCAGCTGTTTGCTGACAACATAAAGTCCACTGTAGTCCACTGTAGTCTATTCAGTTGTTGTTTTTCACGAGAAATGAGGGGTATTTTGATCGCTGTTCATTATAGATGCCTGTTGCTAGTAGCCAGAGTTGGGGTGTAGTCAATATACGTGGTACAGTCATTAAGTTCTAAGACTTGACGCCTGGAGGGTAGGCTCCCACAAGAATCTGGATTTATCACAAGATGCCGCGTAACACGGCGTACATTTAAACAGAACCACATCCTCCCTCAAAATAGTCTCCGTTGGCCGTTATGCATGTTTGCCAATGTTGGTATAGCTGCTGGAAGCACCGTTGAAAGATGTTGGCAGGAAGGTCCCGTATGGCTTCTCTTGTGGCAGTCATGACCTCTTCGGAAGAATGAAATCTACGCCCACATAGGGTTGCTTTCATGCGAGGAAAGAGAAAAAATCGCATGGTGCGAGATCAGGTGAGTACGGAGTATGTGGAAGAACTGTCACCTGTTGTCTTGCAAGTTCCTCTTGGACAAGGACAGAGCGATGTGCAGGGGCGTTGTCATGTAGCAACAGCCAATTCTTTGTACGCCATAGCTCAGGTCGCTTACGGCGAATTGAATCTTGTAAATGGCCAAGGATCTCTTTGTAGCGGGTTTTGTTCACAGTTGCTCCTTCTGGGATGAATTCCATGTGAACAATTCCATTTGAATCAAAAAACAGTTCAAGCATCACCTTGCCTTTTGACCTGTCTTGTCGCGGTTTTTTCTGTCGTGGTGATAATGGCGTTTTCCAGGTGGCGGATTGTCGTTTCAGTTGCGGATCGTAAAGGAAACACCAAGTTTCGTCTCCAGTTATCCGGTTGAGAAACGTCGGATCATTGTCAGCACTACTGATGAGGTCACCACAAATCGTCATGCGATCATCACGTTGGTCTTGCGACAGGATTCGTGGCACACTGTGCTGGGTAACACGAGACATGTTCAGATCATCAGACAGAATTTTGTAGCAAGTACCATGGCTGACCCCTACTGTTGCTGCGATATCGTGTACCGATTGGGAGCAGTTAGCACGCACCAACGTTCAACTTCTTGGATCTTGCGTTCAGTTCGAATTGTTTGTGGCCGACCAGTACGCACATCATCTTCCAAACTGTCTCTTCCTTGCAAAAAACGTCGGTGCCACCTAAACACAACACTGCGACTCACTGCGTCCTCACCGTAAACTTGCTGCATCATTTGAAACGTTTCAGCAGCAGTTTTGCCTAATTTCTGGCAGAACTTGATGTTTGCCCTTTGCCCAAACTGTGACATCTCGGGTTCCGATGTGCGCATTCAAATCACCGTCACAACAAAGACCGTAGTTCTGCTTACAGTGCATGCACTCAACTGTCTCTTGTTGGGTCGAGAGACTAACTGACAAGGTATCATACCATGGCGCCACCTATGCGCTATAGTGCACCACAACGCCACTATGCGCTCAGTATTAGAACTTAATGACTGTACCACGTATACTGCAGGGCTGTGTCTTCTGCAACTGGTACTGATGATTTTAATTTACTTCTTTTGTGGTTTATGGATGGACAGTATAGAAGAATGTGTTCCAGATCTTCATCATGATTATTGCACCACAGACAAGTAGGATTATCAGAAATGTGAAATCAGTGTAGGTACAATTGAGTGACAATGTGACCTGTTCTGGCTCTTGTTGAAAATGTTTGAACATGTCTGGGCAAGTTTTTGTACATTTCCAGGTCCATATTTTCATATCACAGACACACTCATTGCTAAAACTCCAGTTGTGAACGAAATTCCTCCATGGAAATGGGTGATTCCAGAACATAGCATACAAATTCCAGGAAATCATTCCAAAAATGATCCTCCATACATTAAGTTAGACTCCATGGAACTACTCTGCAGTACATATAAGGATCACCTTCAAATTTATACAGATGGATCTCTAAATTCTAATAATGGGACATCAGGAGCAGGGTATTATATTCCAAAATATCAAGAAAGTTATTTCATACCATGTTCATCCTCCTCCAGTCTTGACACTGAATTGCTAGCTATTGATGCTGCTCTTCAGTGTGTTACTCAAATTCCTGAAAAATCTATTTGCATACTTACCGACTCCAAGGGGGCTATATTTAATATAATTAAATATCCATAATCATGAATAGAAAAAAATATTTAAAATTATTACAATACCTGTACACCTATTTTATGTAAATTTGTGAAAAATTAGTTTCATTTATCTACTTAAAACATATTGTTTATAAATGGAATTAAATGTCCCACTCTTATGATTGTAAACAAGATCTTTTTCATATACAGTGCAGAAAATGGTAGTTTACCTTATTTTGGTGCATATTAAGTGATAGTCCACACCTCTGGAGTAATGGCTAGCGCGTCTGGCCGCGAAACTAGGTGGCCCAGGTTCGAATTCTGGTCAGGGAAAGGTTTTCCCTCAACCCAATATGAGTAAATTTTGGGTAACTAGCGGTGCTGGACCCTGGACTCATTTCAGCGGCATTATCACCTTAACTTCATTCAGACGCTAAATAACCTAAGATGTTGATACAGCATCGTAAAATAACCCACTAAAAAAATATTAAGTGATTAAATTTATTTAAGTCTTTCCGAGTAATAGTTCAAGAAAATTAACTATAAACAGTAATATCATTTGCAGTATGACATAGAAACTGAATTTTTATGAAACACCTAAATGTATAAGAAAGTATGTGTCAACTTCTTTACTAATCTTTTTTAGATATGTCTATGTGAGGGATGATTCGATAAAAACAGAGTAGGCATAATGTAAAGGGCCCCCATACACTCTCAGTTAAACTGTGCAGTTTATCATGTATGACTGAGCCACTTTAGCTATGATAAACTGTGCAGTCCACACAGTTAACCTGTAGGTTTCCTCAGTCTATGTTCCACTGGGACCATGACTGCAACTTCTACAAAGAAAGAAGTAACACTCGCTTTTATTGGAGTGTAGGCTTTCACGGCCGGCGTCAATAGTAGAAAAGTTTTCCGGGCTATGAGGCCGTGGTCTGTTGGTTGTGAGACCAAACGTTTCGTTCACTGCTGCGGTGAACATCTTCAGTGGTGTCTATTGCTGGTGCGGCTGGTTCTACTGCATGTGCCGATTACAGTCTGCGCTGGCTGCATCGTTGTATATATAGTGCGGGAGGGGGGGGGGGGGCTTGCTGTTGTCGCCTCGGTCCGCGCTCGAATGTGCTTCGCGGGCGGGTTGCTGTTTTCCACGCGCTCCGCGTCCGCGGTTGTGTTGTTTAATTGTGCTACGCGGGCGGGTTTGATGTTGGTTTTCCTTAATGCTGGATACCAGGCCTTGTTAACCTTGAGGCCTTCTTCTTTTCGATTGAAATTGTTCTTATGTTTATATATTTCAATCGCCTCTCGGTGTAGCCTCGCGTAGAAATGTGGTGTGTCGCTGAGTGTATCGGTGTCTTCGAACCTAATTTTATGTTCGCCTTCCAGATAAGCATGTTCAGCTACAGCCGACTTATCTACGTAGCCAAGGTGGCAGTTTCTTCTATGTTCGGAGATCCGAGTCTTGAAGCTCCGCTGCGTTGTCCCTATGTAGACTGCTCCACATGAACACGGGATCCTGTAGACCCCCGTAGAAGATAATCTGTCGCGTTTGTCCTTGGCTGAGCGTAGGCTGTTGTGTATCTGCTTGGTGGGCAGGAAGATAGTGTCCACCTCGCTTTTATTCAAATGTACCGATCGTTACCTAGCTTTGGAATGTAGAACATCCACACTAAAGTAACCGAATAAAAAGAGGCAGCTGCATATTATGATTCAGCAGATGGTAATCGCATGAAACACTTATGTTTATGTACCACATCTTACTTCATATTTCGCTTTCTTTTCTTCTCCTTGTCAGATAATATAGATGAAGTGACAAGCAAACAACAAATTGCAGCCCTTCTTTTGTCTCCCATATTTACACGAAAACATTCAGAGTCGAACTGGTGAACAAAAACGTATTTGTCAATATATACCGTAATTCTTAGTTCTACTGCTAGTTTTGTATTGACATTGCAATTTAAAATTAGTACCTACTTACAAGATCTCGGCTTTAAAAAATTTAAAGCTTCGAACACTTCTGTTATATACTTTTGCACTAATACCGCTTAAGTATTGCCTTACTTTCCATTTACATTGCAACAAAAGTGTAAAGGAGTGATTCTTAACAAAGAGTTCCCCCCAGCAAACAGCTGGATAAGAAATCACAAAGGTCTAACCCTCTTGGAATGGATAGACGCCCTTAAAATGGTAGGCTATGTCGCTCCGGTCCGAGCTGTACCGGGTAGAAGACGGGATGGTACCCGCTGTAGGCGCTGTCTCAGCGAGATTGAAACTCTTCCCCATATTCTTGGCTTCTGCCCCTATAGTGAGGCCCTTCGCAACATCCGTCACCATGCTGTCCGTTCTATGCTGGCCGAGGCACTGAAGGAAGTAGGGTTTACAGTCCATCAAGAGGTGCAGGGACTAGCCACACAAGGAAGTGTTCGGCGAATTGATATCATTGCCATTAAGAACAACTCGGCATACATTCTCGATCCCACCATCAGATTTGAGACACATGCAGATCAACCGCATGAGGTGGACAGTGAAAAGAAACGGATCTATGAAACAACAATCCCGTTTTATAAAGATAAATATAGCCTGTCCCACATTGATGTAATAGGTCTGATGGTGGGAGCACGAGGTACCATACCCTCCTTCTTTGTCAACAAATGTAAAAACCTGGGGCTAACACACAGCATTGTGAAGGAAATAGCCGTTAGTGTCCTCAAAGGATCGGTTCAGATATTGAGAAATCATTTGTATGGGAGTGATAATGGAAATTTCAAGTTATCTTAACCGATGGCTGTTGATTGGTTTAGATATTAATGCCAATAAATCCGTACTATTATTTTTCTCGCGGTATATGGCATTCAAATCATTCTAACCTATCTGATGATATTTTTTTTCCCCCCCCTTTCTTAACTGTAAGTGAGCACAAACGCTACTTAGGTGTAAATTTTTCTGAAATTTTGTATATTCGATTCCCTAACCGTTTCAAATGGATATCATTTTACCTTTTAGGTGTGTCTCCAAATTATATGTAATACGCTTTGTCAAATCTGGCAACCTTTTCATAAGGGAAGCTAAATTTATTTACTAATATGTTGCAGGCAAAGCTGAAGTTATGCAAGTGGAGAATCCAGAACATCTGAGTGAAGACAAACATAAGACGAAAGTCATTGGGCCCACACTGCCTCCTCCTTCCGAAATCTTAGAGCCTGCTCACCCAGATGCTGATGACGAAAGTAAGACTGAAGAAAAGTCTAGTGAGAGGAAAAAGAACAGAAACAAGAGGAGATTGCAACAAAGAAATGAAAAGGTACGATACTTCATTTGCCACATCATATTCAGATATATCATCATCTTCATCATATCCTTCACGTATTATACTAGGGGCAGAAGAAATAGGCGGGTATGGCGAACCCCTCATTCACTACCCCGACTCCTATACCCCTCAGAACCTGATTGGTGTATGGTCCTGTTCCAAATAACTTACTCTTCCATTCACACATTTTCCACTATAGGAAAACTTAAAAGAACAAATGAAATAATAACATGATTACAAATACTTGACTTACTGAATATTGTTGTTTTGTTTACTCAATTGTCCGAACACAGGTCTGAAACTCATGAGTGACAACAATAAGGTATCACTCATGAGGTAACTAAGCCAGGAGATAATGGGGGTTATGGTGGCCAGTTCCCTTTCCCCTCCATTGCATACATCACATACACTAAACAGACTTTAGATGATATTATCATTTATAATATTTCGCAAGTTAGCAATTTCACAAATGTAATAATAATTCTTATGTAATGTAAATCTAATACGAGAAATAAAATATTTAGCATTACACACAAGTATTTTGTTTTTAGGTGTTTTCAGAATATTCTATTGAAATAGTAAATACCAAAGTAAATACTAAATACTGTAATGTTTATACAGTCATCAATTTTGTGAATCATGAGAAAATTAAAAATTAAAGTGCAAAGAAATTAATATATTTTTGCTTTGTGTAGAAAATGCACACATTATAACATGAACGAGTTCCGTAATAAAAAAATATTTACGTATTAGAAGCACACTTAAGAATGGTTTAGCTTAATAAAACAAATAACACAATAAGGCCCAATTGTATAAAACTCCCTGACTAAAGATCAACTTTGATCGAAGATCGAAAAGTAAACCGAGTTCAGACACTTCTTCTATTGTATAAAACTTTTCTGCGATCAAATTACCTTGGTTCAAATGCAATCTAAGTTCACGTGAAAAGGATTTGGCAACATCGCATAAACAGGTGAAATACGTGATGCGCGGACCATGTTATACAGGTTTGTTCAGTGTTGCCAATCTAGCGATTTTAACTCTTTTTCAACAACAATTTCTTTTAACTTTTAGATTGCTTAAATAGGGATTTAGTGATCTTTTTAGCACCCCATAGTGACAAAATTTAATCTTTCTTTGTTGATAATGAGAAATCTAGCGACTTTACAACTACTTTTTCACGACTTTCCGTATTACACTCTGTTGGAGACACTGTTTTTTTTTTTGCAACATAAATAATGGCGGACAATAAGAAGAAGGTTGACTGTTCTCCAAGTTGTTATCATGTTATGGTGCTTGATACTGCTAAACATAATAAAGCTTTATAAAACGACAATTTTCGTTTAGTAATACAGTTAATTGAACATTTATGAATGTACTTATCATATCCATTAATAATTAATGGTTGTTATAAACATAATATAATTATAGGCTATGTTATTTGATACTGCTGAACACGATAGAGCCTTATAAAATATAAGAATGTTTGTGTATTAAGGCAAGAAATTGAAAGAAATGTATATAAATGTATGTAACATATCTATTAATATTAATAATAATGGATATTTTATTTGCACAATCTATCACTCGTATAGTTCAAACAGAAAAGAAATAACTGAACTTGGATCATCTAACTTAATCGGAGAAATTTCTTCAGTCAAAGTTGACTTTAGTTTGAGACAAATTAATCTCAGATTAGACTTTATACAACACAAAATTCCAAGTTCAGCTGAAACAAGGATCAATTTAACCTCTGATCTAAGATTAAATGGTTTATACAATTGGGCCTAAGTATGACTAAAAAAATCGTTCTGCACAAATTCTCTGAACCGATCTTAGAGAAACACCACACGCCTTAGCAGTGGCTATCTGCGTTGATGATAGGAGACTTTTAATGTCCTCACAATCTTTAAATTCTTTCAAAAACAGTAAACTTGATAAATAACGCCTCTAGTATGACTTCTGATATCAGGGCTTGACTGAGACATGATAGCGATTACTTGGATGATTAATATTTTAAAATACTGTTTATTAATACATATATATTTGCGAACAGTCTATAACACAGTAGTATCACAGACGAGCACTTGTCAACAACCAGCATTCGAACGCAGCGACAGGAAGGTCTCTCTGTTCAGGTCATAAACCGCTAGAGGAAGTGTGGAGTGAGTAGTTCCCGCACAAGACCAAAAACCCATCTATTTCTTCTACCTTTACTATAGACCCTACAGGATCTGTTACGGTCTCATGCCAGCGCTTGCGTGGTCTTCCCAATTTCCTCTTTCCTCGTGGTACATAAGTAAGAATCTGTTTAGGCCATCTAGTGCGATCCATCCTTTCGACATGTTTTTTCCACTGAAGTCGATATTGTTGAACAAAATTAACTATAGGATCTATTTTTAGTTCCTGCAATATGTCCACATTTTTACGGTGTTCCAGCAAAGAGCATCCCGCTGTTCGTCTCATGAATCTCATTTCAGCTGTCGTCAGCCTTTGCTCATCAGCTTTTCTGATTGTCCATGCCTCGCTACCGTAAGTGAGGACCGGTCGAGCTAGTATCTTATATACCTTTAGCCTTGTATGTTTCTAAACATGGGATGATTTGAAGACGGCGTTAATTACACCAGTGATTTTTATAAATTTAGGCCCAATTGTATAAAACTCCCTGACTAAAGATCAACTTTGATCGAAGATCGAAAAGTGAACCGAGTTCAGATACTTCTTCTATTGTATAAAACTTTTCTGCGATCAAATTACCTTGGTTCAAATGCAATCTAAGTTCACGTGAAAAGGATTTGGCAACATCGCATAAACAGGTGAAATACGTGATGCGCGGACCATGTTACACAGGTTTGTTCAGTGTTGCCAATTTAGTGACTTTAACTCTTTTTCAACAACAATTTCTTTTAACTTTTATATTGCTTAAATAGGGTGTTAATGACCTTTTTAGCATCCCATAGTGACAAAATTTGATCTTTCTTTGTTGATAATGAGAAATCTAGCGACCTTACAACTACTTTTTGGCGACTTTCCGTATTACATTCTATTGGAGACACTGGTTTTTTGTGCTATATAAATAATGGCGGACAATAAGAAGAAGGTTGACTGTTCTCCAAGTTGTTATCATGTTATGGTGTTTGATACTGCTAAACATAATAAAGCTTTATAAAACGACAATTTTCGTTTAGTAATACAGTTAATTGAACATTTATGAATGTACCTGTCATATCCATTAATAATTAATGGTTGTTATAAACATAATATAATTATAGGTTATGCTATTTGATACTGTTGAACACGATAGAGCCTTATAAAATATAAGAATGTTTGTGTATTAAGGCAAGAAATTTAAAGAAATATATATAAATGCACCTAACATATCTATTAAAATTAATAATAATGGATATTTTATTTGCACCATCTGTCACTCGTATATTTCAAACAGAAAAGAAATAACTGAACTTGGATCACCTAACTTAATCGGAAAAATTTCTTCAGTCAAAGTTGACTTTAGTTTGAGTCAAATTAATCTCAGATTAGACTTTATACAACACAAAATTCCAAGTTCAGCTGAAACAAGGATCAATTTAACCTCTGATCTAAGATTAAATTATTTATACAATTGGGCCTTAGAAATTTTATTTGACATATCTTCATCAGTGATGTAAGAGAGGTTATAACCTGAATAGTTAAAGGAATTAACACGTTCAATTAAAGTATTATTTATCATGATCTTACTTGGAATTGGATTCTCTCCCGAAAAATGCCATGACTTTTGTTTTCTCTTTTGAGATTTCCATATTGAAATCTGAGGCGGTTATTTGCAAATGAAGAGTTCACGGGAAAAACAATGAATGTCACATTTCTGTTAAGGATTAGATAATGATCTAATTGAGTCTATAACTGCAAGATGTAGTGCTGTTTCTATAGGAAATCAAGGAAAGGATTACTGTATTCCTGGTGATAATTCTCCTTTTTACCATTTTTCATAAGAACAACATTAAATTTCGTAGTGATCTATTGAATTAGATGATGACATCAACCTTAACAAAACTGTGACATTCATCGTTTTTCCCGCGAACTCTTCAAATTATAAATGGCTCTTTGTAAAGCATCTTCTGTTTGAGCGATAATAACCTGATCATCGGCAAACATTAGTGTATCAAGAACTGTGTTTCGATTAATTTGAATTCCAGCGTGATAACTTTGCCTCCAAATGTATAAAATATGGTTCATATATATAATAAACTCTACAGGGTTGTTTTCGATCTCTGATAACGATTGAATGACGTCATGTGCGTCAGGAATCACACCGACAGCTGAAATGCGGCGAGAGGTGACAGACCAGTAGTGAGTGATTTCATAATCAAAGTGCACGGCGCATCACAGTAGCAATGTCCAAGAAAATCGAGCCTTTGTGGGAGGAGTACATGAGGGGAAAGACTGCACCCTTATGTAACACCTTGGTTGATGGAAGTCCAGCTAGTAGTTCCGCGTTCAGTTCTTATGGCAATTTCAGATATATACATTCCACAAATGGGACATATATGGCTGACCACTAGGATCCAGAATACAAAACAAAGGTTAACCTAAAAATAAAGTACAATCACCAATAAAAATATACTCTAGTACAGCGTTTCTCAAACTATGGTCCGTGGACCACCTGTGGTCCTCGAGTTCTGCCCTTTTGGTCCTTAAAAAAAGACAGAACAAAAATAAAATTCAAACGAATTGCATATCACACTATAGCTGAAAACCTGAGTTTGGAAATGATACATGGCAATCGCCTTTCACTTTTTCTCCCAGTATCGTACTGATATTTTATGAAATTTCTTACCCTACTCGTTTACCCACTTCCCACTCTACTCTCAGCAACAAAAGAGGGATTTAAAGCACTATGAACGTGGATTTTCTCGCCATCTTTTCCCTGCATATCTGGCGCCGAGCCTGTAACCCAGCCAGGGGCCATTTGAATTCATAACAGAGGACCAAAGTACCGAACCTTTTCATGTATTTATGACTTTCTTAATAGTTTTGCCGACATCCAGTCTGAACATTGAAATGAACACGTAACTGTATGTTGTACACCAATAACAGAACATGCCAAATTGCATTTTTACTTGATGAAAATCGAGCATGTTTCACCATTAATTTGTTATTTGTTTTTCCAAATGACTATATAACAAATTTTAGACTCTGCCTATTTTAAAATCCGACAAGTTTACTTGTTACACTGCGTGTTTCGTCTCTAAGTGCCGTTTCAATTTCGCGGGTTTCATACAATCGTTTGAAAGCACTTCGTAACAAACAACGCTCCGAGGTTCTGGTTCACTCTCATTGCCACACCAAGCAAATCCAAGTTCCAAATAACTCTCGACATATTTACGAAAGTATTTTTTCTTTGAATAGCTACCACTAGGACTAGAAATTTCTTTAACGGCACTATAATCACTGATATTAATATATTTCTTCACACACAGCTTCTGAACTATTAGCACTGCCTAATGAAGCATATCATCATGTTCCTTTCTTTTTAAAGATCCAGATCGAAATCAGTTTTCCATTATTTATAATGGGTGCTATTTAACAGAGACATGGACAACTACTAGTGTGTACCACATAAGAAAGATTTCAAACAACTAACTGCTAACAGGCAAGCGATGAATCAACAATGCACAGAATTTGTTATAAGTTACTTGTGATTGTCTACAAAAAATATAATTACAAAAGTATTATAATAAATAAATAAATTATATTTTAAAATATAAGTATACTGGTATTAAAATATGCTACAAAAATTATAAATTTGCTTTCGTAGGGAACAAGAGTAAGGTGGTCCGCGGAACTGTTCTGACTTAAAGAAGTGGTCCCCAGTTCAAAAAAGTTTGAGAAACGCTGCTCTAATACATTATTAGCCATACTGCTGGAATATTGGCTTTCCACACTGGAGGTCTGAACTCAAATCTCGGGCAGTTCAAGTGGAATTTGTGTCAGTGGGAAATACCAATGCAAACATAATAGTAACTATAATGCAGTGCACTATTTTATTTCCTTACTGCTAAGCAGGATTTGTCGCCCCCAGTGGTCTAGAGGTAAAGCGCTCTCCACTAGACTCAAGGGTTGCGGGTTCAAACCTGGCTGGGGTCGATGGCTTTTCAGAATGCAAAAATCTGGAGCAATAGTTCTCTGAGAGGGACTTTAAGCTGTATGTCCCATGTCGGAGCTTTCCGCATGTTAAAGATCTCCAAGCCTAAATTAGAGTCTCTGGACTATATTTTTCCTCTCTCGCATTTTAGTAATATCTTAGTTGCATACTAGGTGGCATTTGAGGCAATGAGCGAACTTGTTTTTCAGGAATTTCTAATGGCATACATTTTCGTTACAGGCAAGTCGACAGAAGGCAGATTATGATCCTTCGGACCCTGATTACTCAGTCTGGGTGCCACCAGAGGGCCAGACTGGAGACGGCAGAACAAAACTTAATGAGAAATATGGCTACTGAATTTGTTTCGGTATAATATTAATTTTTTTCAGCCAGTCGCATTTTTTTTGAAGGAATACTTTATAATATTCTTGAGAGATTAATATTTGTATGACAAAAGAAAATGTTTATTGTTACGTAAATGGTAAATAATGCTATTTAATATCTAAGGGAATTACAGACGTGGACAAATTATTAACAAAATTGACGATTTTTATGATAATTCTGTTTACAAAATTTGACTTTTCAGTTTAGACTACAATTGACAATTTTACATATTTCTATCATTACAGTAGACAAAAATATGCAAAATTTAAACTGTAGTTTAAATTGAAGAGCTTAATTTTGTAAAAATATATAATAAAAATCTTCAATTTTGTTAATAATTTGTAAATTAGCAAAAATGTCAACTACAGTCTAAATTGAAGAGTCAAATTTTGTAAAACTGTAAAATAAAAATCTTCAATTTTGCTAATAATTTGGAAATATCCAAAATGTCAACTGTATTCCAAATTGAAGAATCGAATTTTATAAAAATATATAATAAAAACCTTCAGTTTTGCTAATGATTTGTAAATATGCAAAAATATCAAATGTAGTCCAAATTGAAGAGTCAAATTTTCTAAAAATATACAATACAAATCTTCAATTTTGCTAATAATTTGGAAATACACAAAAATGTCAACTGTAGTCTTAATTGAAGAATCATGTTTTGTAAAAATATATAATAAAAATCTTCAATTTTGCTAATAATTTGTCCACGTCTGTAGTTGCTGTTTGAGTACATAATTTGATTCAGAATGTATTAGTTGAGTTTTTACGAATCAATCCAGATGTTATAGAAGAACAAATGCAACATGTTACATGTCAGATATGATCTTATTTTTCTTCTCTTCTTTTGAAATTCCGAGTAAATCCAAATGTTACAGATCATACGCAACTTGTTATGTTCAAGTGTGATACATATATATATTTTTTTTTTTCTTTTCTGAAAGTCCATTAGTTCAGTTCAGTTCGAATAAATTAAAATGGATAAATCTAATTAATCTTAAAAATCAGATACTATGGATAGTAAGAATAAAGCTTAAGTACTTTCTCAAGGTTTGTACTGTGAGTATGAGCACTTCCTATGATTATATACTCGTAACCACTGGAACATACTCATTTCCGTAAGAATAAAGACATTCTGCCTAACGTGAATATATACTCATCTCTACAGCCTTCTTGATCGTTTAACATTTAGTATATACTCGTGTTACCTATCCTCTTTGACCACATTGCACCGTGATGCTCAGTTTTTTTTATAGACTTTCACATGCTAGCGGCATGCTGTAGTGGTTTGTGTTTTGCTTTTTGTAAATTTTGATAATGGATAAATAAATAAATAAATATGAAAGAGAGAATGAATCAGATAAGTGACGTTAATAAAACAGAAAACAAGAAAATAGTACTGGGAAATAGTCGTTACGGGATGTTGAATAGAGATTACAATCCATTTCTAGAATTCCAGTTATGCTAATTGTTTTTTTTTTTATTATGGAGCAGTTTTATATATATGTATAATTTTAAAGTTACAAGTAATTACATTTTGCAATTCAAATTTTACAAAATAAACTGTAATTGTTAATTATATTTAACAATACAATCTAACTTTATAATTTAATAGTCATTCATAATTTTATAGGTTATGTTTTTTATGAATAACAAATACGTGTTTAACCAATTTCACATTTACTTTTGTGAAGCGTTAAAGGCTTCTGAAGTTCACGTCTTTTTCTATATTTTTCCATGAGGCACTACATCGTTCATAAATTATGCCATTTTTTTTTTTTATTTAACTTTAAACTGAAAACAAATCAACAAATACTCAGAATGGAGCCTGCTACAAACCATACTCAGAATAACATGAGAACGAACTTATAAATATGAGAATATACTAGCTTTTATTCTCATCAAGCATGAGTATATATTCTGTATAAGATGGACGCTTGAGTATATTCTACTATGCTTCCATGTTATGAGTATATAATCAAAAATGAGTAGGTACTCAAATGTTTTTATTTTTACTAATAAGAGTATTTACTAAAAAAAAGTCCAGTATATACTATATACTCATGTTTATTCTTACCACCCAATGTATCGTTGTGTAAGGTGCAAATGTTCATATCCCACAAAATCATAATTTCACAGTGGAAGAAAAAGACTGTTCTTTGTCACCAATAATTTCTGGCTTATGTTGTATTGAAATTTTTATCCTTCCGTGGTTAATATCAAATTGAGGTTTACGAGATTTTGCAGGTAATGTGCATCACTTAAAACGAATTCAACGGTACCTGAAACTCAATTTCGAAAATTTAAGGATTATGAGTATTTGCACTTTGAAGCAACGATATTCTGTTCCAGATATGATCCTTAATTTTTAGTCTCTTTCGTGGAAATCTATTAGTTTCATGCCCACAAATTAACATTATGAGAAGGTCATATGTAATGTTATGTTCCAGATGTGACTGTCATTTTCTTTAGTGCAACAAACATGTGTCCTAGCTTACAGTACACATCTGACGCGAAGTTTTAGTAATAACCTCCATTTATTAAGCTTCTCGACACTTTATGTAACCTTAAAATGTAATCATACTCATAGTTAATTCCCTTCTAGAATGGTCCTATCAGTTGATCTCAGTCCTTAGTGTATCAGGATATTCTATTTTCTATTGTATTATCATTAATTACAATGCTGGTCAGATGTGAAAATCTTGTTATATAAGTGTATTTTATAATCACTACAGTATTTTGTTATGCACTGATTCAATGCCTGTTTATAGAAGTCTATTTATATCTGACAAGCTGAATAAAGAAATATTAGTGACTGTGATACTTCATGCTCTTTCATTTCAATTGCTTTGCAGATTTGGTCCCCAATCGAGCAAGCTCAACTTGTAACATCAGTGTCTCCTTGATAAGTGTCCTTCTGGCAAAATTTTCCTTTTCCTTTCAATTGGAATTCTTCTCATATCCGAATTTCCTCGACATTGTAGAAAAATATGAAAATAATCACTGAAAACTATTATTGGAAACAATTAAATAAACATATTATGTTCCTTTATGAACATTTTTGGTCCCTAAAATTGTGGTGTGAAAATTTATTAATTTAATTTAAAGGAGTAGCAATGGCAAAGAAAGCTTTTAATACAAAAAGAAGCACCATTGCGGACATCTGGAGAAAGAACAAAGGAAGAGACTAGTGAAGTGCTTTGTGTGGAGTGTAGCATTGTATGGGGCAGAAACATGGACATTACGACGAAGTGAAGAGAAGTGACTAGAAGGATTTGAAGTGTGGATATGGAGAAGAATGGAGCGTGTGGAATGGACAGACATAATAAGAAACGAAGCTGTGTTGGAAAGAGTGGGTGAAGAAAGAATAATGCTGAAACTGATCAGGAAGAGAAAAAGGAATTGGCTGGGTCACTGGCTGAGAAGAAACTGCGTACTGAAGGATGCACTGGAAGGAATGGTGAACGGGAGTAGAGTTCGGGGCAGAAGAAGTTATCAGATGATAAAAGACATTAAGATTATATAGATCATATGCGGAGACTAAGAGGAAGGCAGAAAATAAAGACTGGAGAATGCTAGGTTTGCAGTGAAAGACCTGTCTTTGGGCAGAAAACTGTGAATGGATGAATATTACTTATTCAGTCTGATAATTTCATTATGCATAGTATGAAATACCTGGGAGACTGGAGAGGAAAAGATCTTTGAGGAGGCTGAGACGTAGATGGGAAGATATTAAAATGGATTTGAGGGAGGTAGGATATGATGGTAGAGACTGGATTAATCTTGCACAGGATAGGGACCAATGGCGGGCTTATGTGAGGGCAGCAATGAACCTGTGGGTTCCTTAAAAGCCAGTAAGTAAGTAAGTAAGTTGTAAGTGTAGTATGAAATATAAAAGAACTTAATTTAATTTTCTCAGAGATAATGGCTTGTTAATGTTATAAATCTTGTTATACACCATAATTAAAAAAGGATGGTGCAAAATTAATACTGATTTATTCGAAAGTAAACAAACTAAAAATAACTTTGTCTCGAAACAACACATTAACTGTCCAAGTTCTTTTTTTACCTGCACTACAAGTGTTCAGTATGACCCCTGTTGGTGACACGACAGATTTCGAGACGGTACTCTAGTGTAAGCATGTCATCTGTTATTGACTCCACTGCTGCATTGATTCAGGTCATTCAGCTCAGTTGGCAAGGGGGGGAACATACACGGAGTCTTTAATGTACCCTCACAAAAAAAGAAGTCGCAGGATGTTAGGTCCGGCGATCAGGGAGGTCAGACAATTGCTTGCTGCATGCCCAATCCAACATTGTGGTAGGATGTCATTCAGGTACTGTCGAACAACCCAGTTTCGTTGGACTGTCACAATGACTCCTGTTTGTGCGAATTCAAACACACACTAAGCTTCTTCTACCTTTATTATCTTATGTAGCACTACATTACGTCTCTATCAATGACGATATGAATGAACAAAAGTAAACACACAAACTTGAGACCAGTAGCTTTCATAATTTAGCTGTTAATTGTTTCTCATTATTGCAACTCTCACAACGTCCTTTCAGTTTTGCACCATTTTTTATTCACCGTGTATATTCCCAAACTATGAACATCTCCGAATTTTAGGCAGAATATTCAATATTTCCCTTTTCTGTTGAAACAATTGAAAAATTTCCCCAGAAAAATTTAATTTCCCTCAACTTATCATCATCGGCAGCCAAGTAGCTCAGTTGGTAGAGCAGCTGGCTACAGACTGGAAGGTCCGGGGTTCGATCCCAGGTGGTGACAGGATTTTTTCTCGTTGCCAAACTTTCAGAAAGGCCCCGAGGTTCACTCAACCTCCTATAAAATTGAGTACCGGGTCCTTCCCGGGGATAAAAGGCAGTCAGAGTGTGGCGCCCACCACACCACCTCATTCTAGTGCCGAGGTCATGGAAAGCATGGGGCTCTACCTCCATGCCTCCCCAAGTGCCTTTATGGCATGTTACGGGGATACCTTTACCGTTTACCTTTTTACCAACTTATCATCAATGTCCCTGAATCACATTCCCAACGCAACAGACTCACATCTCAAACTATAAAAAGAGTACTACTTACTTACTCACTGGCTTTTAAGGAACCCGGAGGTTCATTGCCGCCCTCACATAAGCCCGCCATTGGTCCCTATCCTGAGCAAGATTAATCCAGTCTCTACCATCATATCCCACCTCCCTCAAATCCATTTTAATATTATCTTCCCATCTATGTCTCGGCCTCCCCAAAGGTCTTTTTCCCTCTGGTCTCCCAACTAACACTCTATATGCATTTCTGGATTCGCCCATACATGCTACATGCTCTGCCCATCTCAAACGTCTGGATTTAATGTTCCTAATTATGTCACGTGAAGAATACAATGTGTGCAGTTCTGTGTTGTGTAACTTTTTCTATTCTCCTGTAACTTCATCCCTCTTAGCCCCAAATATTTTCCTAAGCACTTTATTCTCAAACACCCTTAACCTATGTTCCTCTCTCAAAGTGAGAGTCCAAGTTTCACAACCAATGAAAAGAGTATTACTTACTTACTGGCTTTTAAGGAACCCAGAGGTTCATTGCCGCCCTCACATAAGCCCGCCATTGATCCCTATCCTGAGCAAGATTAATCCACTCTCTATCATCATATCCCACCTCCCTCAAATCCATTTTAATATTATCTTCCCATCTACGTCTCGGCCTCCCCAAAGGTCTTTTTCCCTCCGGCCTCCCAACTAACACTCTATACGCATTTCTGGATTCGCCCATACGTGCTACATGTCCTGCCCATCTCAAACGTCTGGATTTTATGTTCCTAATTATGTCAGGTGAAGTATACAATGCGTGCAGCTCTGCGTTGTGTAACTTTCTCCATTCTCCTGTAACTTCATCCCTCTTAGCCCCAAATATTTTCCTAAGCACTTTATTCTCAAACACCCTTAACCTATGTTCCTGTCTCAAAGTGAGAGTCCAAGTTTCACAACCAATGAAAAGAGTATTACTTGTCTTTACTCGAATATAAGTCTCCACTGCAAATAAAAGCAGTCTTAATTTTTCTGGTCTTGGGGAATGACTCTTGGTAACATATTCAACAGATAAGACTACCCTTTTCCTTGCTTTTTCTGGTGACTAAGCCTAATCTGATATGTAGGTCTGGAACATTCAATATTTTTACATCTATGATATGGTGCAAAAAGAAAAAACCACATAAATGGGTTGTACTTAAAAAAAGATCTCACATGGTTTAATATAGTAATATTTTTCAGAAATTATGTTATTCCAAGTTCTGCTGCACTTCAGTTACCCAAAATTTCATGGAAATTGCATCACTAATCCCCATTTCAGTTTGGTTGATAGGCTTTCCTCTCTACTCACACTCTCTACCGTCAGTGAAGGGGAAGCTGCTACTGTCTATCTTACTAACGTTCGACTAATTGACTTACAACACAAAGTGTCAAAATCTATATTTCGAAAGTCTATACCAAGAAATCAATTCTATTTTTATTACTGTCTATATCAATAATTTGCATATTAAAATATTTAATGAGTTCAATATACGACAGTTACTTGTGACGTAAGAAGAAATGAATACTAAAACAGGCCTACAACTGACATATTAAATGTAAGTATTTCGATCTTAATAAGCATAGGTCTACTGAACCAGTAGTAATGCGTTTCTACGTTCAGCTACACAAATTATAGTACTATGCAGTGAATTTATGTGGAATTATGAATAATAACATAATACAAAGCCTGTATTATGACATGCATTATAATAAAATTAGAACTGGAAATATTTTTATAGACTTTCATAATCTGTTTTGTGCGGAAATCAAGCATTAATTTAAATTAACATACCTCGAGAATTTTGGTAGGTTGTTATCACTATTATCTTCATCACCGTTCACCGCACCTAATATTTTATCTAAAGTTGGCAGTTCTTGACGAAAAAAGAATTGGTGAACTTTAGATCTTATTGCTGATTTTGTGAATTCGTCGTATTTTTCTAATAGTGGAACAGTTTTGCGAAATTTCACCGGACTCTAATTTATTGTCATTCATCTTCGCCTCTCTTCTGATGCGATAAACACTTGCTTTTCCCACTCCCGTCATCTCAGCCACCTTTTCTAAATTGTAAGTTGAATTTTCAGCACATAATGTTTGTAATAAATTCAACACACATCTCTTCTGACCACTTCGCATTGGTTTACCTTTTTTTGTTTTATAACACTGCTGGAAGCTATAATGTTCGTTAAATAATTTACAAACTACAATAAAATACGGTCCTAAGCCTAAATAAAAAAAACTATGTACTTATATAAGAAATTAACACTACACTATGTACACTATTTCCTATACCGATATTCACAAAACACTACGAAGTAAACTGTAAGGATGAAACAAATCTCAAACCACTCAGGACAAAAGATAAATGTTTTCTCCACCGCTAGTTGCTACACTGCGACATACACACTGGGATAATCTGCACTGTGTCGCTCCCCAACATTCAAACCAACATTCGTTAATTTTAATAGTAGCCAGTTGAAAATATTATAACAATGACACTAAAATATACTGAAACAAGTCATTGTCAAACATCTGTATGGCTGCATTTTATATCCCCTGGTGTACTTTATTAAATATTTTATTTTGTTCTGTGTACAGCGTAGGGGGTGCAGGTATAAGAAGTAACAGCTACTGCTCGGTCGCTAACGGTATCTGGGGAATAGGGAGGGGGGAAAAGAATGTCTTCGCGTCCTCTCAACTTGCAAGAAATGACGTTTAGTGTGTGATGTGCCACACAGTTTTTTCTACAATGTTATTTTAATGCTCAGAAACTACAATACATTTCTATCATACTGTACAAATAATAGAAACTTCAACAGTCTTCCCTACAAAACTCCACCTTGTAGATACAAGTTCTTATTAGACCTCAGGATACAATCTACCATCTACCAACCACACCTCCACCACTCTGCTACACCTAGTGTGTTCTGGAGGACTGAACCTGAGAGTCCACGTGTGCCAGGTGGCTCCTGGCAAACTCAGCTGCTTTCTGGATAGCGCTCTGCATCAGAGGGCTGAGTTCAGTTTGTGAGATCTTCTTGCCCTTCATGTTGAACACAAGGCTGGGGTCCTGACCTCGAGGAGCAGACCCTTTGGAGCCGAGGACTTGCAGTACAGACTGCATCCACAACTGAGCACTGAAGTTCTGCGACACCAACTCCTGTAACATAAGTGACATACATGTTACTCAATACTATTCTCTCAGCAAGCCAGAAAATCAATGACAACTTTTCAACAGTCATATTGTTATGAGAGATTAAATAATAGTACATTATGCAACGAGCTTATAATGGTAGTAATTAAGACGCGAGTATGTTTGTTTATGAAACGAGAGCTTGCGCTCGTTTCATAATTTTCATACGAGCATCTTAATTACCATTATAGGTAAGTTTCATACAACTTTTTATGCTCGACCATATTTCTAACTTGAAATTATTCATAAGTATTCATGTTATGGTTATGTAAGTGAGGAGCGGAACTGACCTGAATTGTGAGATGTGCGCAGACGCGAAAGTACTGATTTTTTCCGAGGCACGAATCTCATTGACCTTGATATAATCTAGAGAATAACATGAACATTAGGCTTGATATAACCTGGAAATTGATTTAGAATTGAAAAACGAGATGACAAATTGAATTTATTTGAATATTATTTACAATTAACGCTAATTATTATAGTAACAGAACATAACCTTCTGCGACAGTATTGGATTTCCAGCCTCCATGACTTTTCGCTAATTGTCTTTCGATTGCATATCCGAGAATAATCGATATTTGCGGTTTTATAATGGTACAATGGTGATTTCTCATTGGCTGAACAACTGAATTATAATGAATAGGTGTACTTTGATGAGGTGCATTAAAGGGCTACTACCAGGTGTATAATTACTACATTTCGGCATGGTCGATGTTGTTGTTGTTATCCAATGCCGGGCTTTGGCAACGAAGCCATTAGCGTTCTTGCTCTCCAATATTTCTCTGTGGTGGATCCATCAGGTAGAACTTCACAGGTTTGTAGATGATCTTCAGTCATTTCTTCTTCTTTGTTGCATAGAGGGCAATTTGGATTTGTGTAAATTGCTATTTTATTCAAGTGTTTGGCCAAATAATCGTGTTCTGTAAGCAGTCTCAATTTTGCTACTGCAGATTTACGTGGGATTTCTGGAATAATTTCTGTTTTTTTTTATTAAAATGCTCCATTTTTTGCCTTTGGCTTTGGTACATAGTGCTTGGTTTTGCTTGATTTTATATTTATTTTTAATTAGTCTTTTGATGGATGTAAAAGGTAGGCTTGTATTTGTATTCTGAATTAAATTGGATGCTTTTTTGGCAAGAAAGTCAGAAAGTCTGCTAGATGTTAAGTTCTACATTTCTCCCTAATTTATGATGCTGAGCAGTGGTAAAATGGAATGGGCAATATCAAGCTCCCCAACAAAAAAAAAAACCCTCCTCAACCTTGTATCAAAGTGTGCAACTATTTCCCCTCATCAGTGACTCCCATTCTTTCACATCAATACTAAGCAAATTCTCTTCACACTTCAGAGGACGGTAAACAAATTAGTAATATCAAAATTGTGTACTCTGTTTTAGGCTTAGGACTACTTGTAGAAGTTCATGAATTTCTTGCTAATTTTAGGTCGTCTTGGATGAAGTTTCTTCTTTGCGTGTATAAAGGTAACAGTCACACGTCGCTACTTTTGCAGGGCTGCAGTACAAAAAACTGCGCAACTCTTGTACTGCGACGTGTGAACAACAGAGGTTGCGACCAGTGTTACCACCCAAATGTGCCAATGACACTTTTATTGTATAAATATATTTTAATGTTAAATGTGATGAAAATAAATTATTTTAAATTTTCCGTAGCTTAGTTCCAAACAGGAGGGTTGCCAACATTGATTACGTGAATAGGACTGTTGGTTATCATTTAAGTATATAGGCGTTTTTCAAAGCTTTATAGTAAAGATAATGTCAATTTCTGAATACTAGATATGACAGAAAAGCAAATAATAGATAAGTAAGCTTTCGCATGAGTTTCTTAATAACGCGAACATAACCACAAAATGTATAATTTGCAATTCATTTTATGTTTCAGATGTGTCTAGTAATGTCATAAAATAATGTTATAAATTTCAATCAAAGATACAGCTATCTGCAAATGTTTATTTGCTACATGAATATAAGGTATATAAACGTTTATTTTCACATCTCCAAAATCAAAATAGACTTCTATCCCATTTGATCACTAAATAATGCTCATAATTTGTATAAATAAATCATACTTCTTTGTTTACAGTATATGAATGATAATTTATACGCACATCACAGTCAACCTACAACATCGATTACTGCAAACTTCGGTATGATACATAGTTCTCCAAGACGTGTCATTTTCTAAACAATGAATAACTTTAACCCAAGATTTTATCCATTTATTCATTTGATTTCAACATGATCATAATTTGCATAACATTATTTGATAAATATGTATTATAATGTAACATGAGTTATATGTACACACAATTCCAATTTAATCATATTTGAATTTACACTACATTGAAATTCATCATTTTATCTTATTTCCTGTTTACAATTAGTATACATATAACTCATGAAATTTTATCACCATGTATCACACACTGTTCGTATTTGCTTTTATTAATCCAATTTAATCTAAGTTCAGATCACATAATTTTAATATATCTGATGATGCCCCACAAGGCGAAAACGTTTATATACCTTATATTCATGTAGCAAATAAACATTTGCAGATAGTTGTGTCTTTGATTGAAATTTATAACATTATTTTATAACAAAATGTATATTGAGAAGTCAACACGGAGATGGAAACCTGCAGCATGACTGCGGCTGCAAAAGTAGCACCTTGTGTGTGAACAGACTCACAACCTCCAGTTGCAACTTTTGCTGCACTCGGGTTGCGCAGCACGAAAAGTAGCGTGCAGCACGCTACTTTTGGCTTAGGTGTGAACACGACACGCAACTTTTGCAGCTGCAGTACAAAAGTTGCGCTGCAAAAGTAGAGATGTGTGACCGTACCTTAAGTTCCTTCTTGTTAGATTTATATCCCTGGTCATTATTTTCTCGGTTATTTCTTGTGAGGCTGAGCATATTTCTCTCCTGATTAATTTTGAAGATCTGTCAAACAAGTCTTCTGGCTTTGCGTTTCGCAGCATTTGTAATCATCTGACGGTGTACAGTTACATTTTTTTCATGGTTGTGGTTTCCTCCTGTATTTAAAAGAATGCCACCTTCAACAGTTGTCACTATTTTGGCATTACACATGTTCACTATGCACCTTCATTTCTGTTCTTCTTTGTTCTTGCAATACTTCTTGTATTTATATCCATCAACTACAGTTAGTTCCTTCCTTCTTTGACTGTACATTTTAATCATGTTGCTTCTAGTTGCTGCAAGCCGAGGTACGTACAAAATGAACAGTGTGCCAGCTGTGGAGGAGTGAGTGTGCCTGAAGTTTTGCGCAGAGTACTCAGTGCTGCGCGCGCACACGAAAAATAGTACCCGAGCTATCACAGTAGGGGAGGGGAAAAGGGTGGGAATAGTTATTGTTGTGACCGCGAAGCATATTTGCAGAGATGAAATATATTGTGACAGCGACGTGAGATTCGAACTCACGACCAGCAGAAGGAAGTGCAAGGTCGGCCGGCGCGGAGGTTGCGCGCGCATCTGCTTCCTGTGGCATGTGCTGTGGCTTAGGGAGTAGAGGGGAGAAAGGGGAAAGAGCGACCGCGGGAGAGTAGAGAGGGGAGCAGCAGCGTGACAGATTATTCTGGAAGCCGAATCATCGAGTGACGGAAATGACCAGAGATCGAAGGTTCGCGAAGCGTTGCCTAGCAAATAAAAAGGAAGCCAGCCTCCGAGAGGAGCAGCAGTTTTGGACAGTAAGCGAGTTAGTCTTGTGTAGCAGTGAAGCCAGCTTCGAGACCAGAGCGCGACTTGAGTTGTGTCCGTAACTGTGGAGCCTGAAGCCCGGAGTTCGAGTGCAGTGGACCGCAGTCGGGGAACCTGAGTTCGAAGTTCAGCGGATCGTCTCTGAAGGTCTGGGGTTCGAGATTCTGTGAACGCGAGTGACTGAGCTAGAAGAACTAGCCAAGACAAACGAGCTGTGAACTGAGAACTGACAGTTGTGTGTTGTAAATAGTGCTTTGTGAATATTAGTTAAGATTAGCAATTCATTGTTGTTCGTAATAGTCCAAGTAAATTGTCATTGTCGTTTGTGGAGTGCAATAACGAACGCTGTGTTGCTGTGCGGAGAGCAAATCCCATTGTTGACGGGAGTGAAATTAAGTTGTAGAGAGTGAAGAGTTATTGTTGAGATAATAAAAATTACATTGTTGTTCAGTATAAAAATTTACAATATATTTGCGGAGCTTGATAAGACTGAATGGAATAAACTTGACTGATTAAAGCACTCTTCTACATGGTGAACCATAAGTAATATCTTTAATGAGATCCATACCTTTGGGACACAGCATCGTGCCTTGATGAGACCCTCGCTGTGGGCCAAAAGTAACACAGGCGTAGTGGAGCACATTTTGGTTGCCTTCTGCAGGGGAACAGAGTCCATGGTGGAGGAACATTGTAAGAAGTGGACTAGAAACTGAGGTTGCTTTTCACCTTTCAATAGGGCCTGCATCTCTGTTTCCAAAGCATCCCTGTGGAAAAGACAATACAGTATATTTTGTTTTCTCTTCACTCATATTTTGTACTTGGACATTTCCTAAAATGATATTTCACTGCAGTATGCAGGAAAGACTCTGTGACTCGAAGTTAATCTCAAGGCAATTATAAGCTTCACAAGTAACTTCGTAGTTCATCTTTCAAACAACATTTAATGAAAGTTTATATCTCCATATGTTTCAACTGGAACTGAATGTATTACTACTACAGTAAAACCCCGTTTCAACATTTCCATTTTTAAGGAATAATCTGTACTGAACCAGCCAAATTTCCATAAGAATAACGTAACTAATTCCTGCTTTTAAGGAACATTTTTCGAATGGATTTTGTGATCAATCGATCTTCTTAATGTATCCAGCTGTTTGCTGACAACAAAGTCCACTATAGTCCACTGTAGTATATCAGTTGTTGTTTTTCACGAGAAATGAGGGGTATTTTGATCGGTGTTCATTATAGATGCCTGTTGCTAGTAGCCAGAGTTGGGGTGTAGTCAATATATACTGCAGGGCTGTGTCTTCTGCAACTGGTACTGATGATTTTAATTTACTTCTTTTGTGGTTTATGGATGGACAGTATAGAAGAATGTGTTCCAGATCTTCATCATGATTATTACACCACAGACAAGTAGGATTATCAGAAATGTGAAATCGGTGTAGGTACAATTGAGTGACAATGTGACCTGTTCTGGCTCTTGTTAAAAATGTTTGAACATGTCTGGGCAAGTTTTTGTACATTTCCAGGTCATTTGGTTTCTTTTGTACAGACTGTAAAATTTTTTCTTTGTCAGAAGAGAGCCAATTGTTGATCCATACTTACTTACTTACAAATGGCTTTTAAGAAACCCGAAGGTTCATTGCTGCCCTCACATAAGCCCACCATCGGTCCCTATCCTGTGCAAGATTAATCCAGTCTCTATCATCATATCCCACCTCCCTCAAATCCATCAATTGTTGATCCATAGGTTTGTAAAATGAGACTTTAATGAAGCAAAAGCACTGGATAGAGATATCACTTGAAGAGGCCTTGGTTGCAAGTATGTTTCCTGTTTTGCAATATTATCGACTTTCTCGTTTTTACAAATTTGCTAACTACAAAATTTTTAATCTGTTTCGTGAAGATAGAGGGGATGGAGGTGTAGTTACCATGATCCACAACTCCATTCATGTAATTGAATGTAATGGATTTTGTGATAATGAAGCCTGAAATATCGACTTGACTTTCAATAAATACAATCAATAGTATCGGCATATTCGATAGCACATCTCAATCAATAGCAATGTGGTGTCACATGGCGGTGTTATTCTTTATAGTTTTTTATGGTCTGGTTTGCGTTGCTTTCACAGACTGGTTGCTTTGCTTGCTTTGTTCTCGCGAGTTGTGTGGATCCTGTTTCCAAGTTATTTTGTTAGTTTATGCAACATTATAATGGCGACTAAATAGAAGAAATGAACTACAGGACGGAAAGTGAAAATAATAAGGAATGTTGAGGTCAATCCTCAAATAACCTTATCACAAATGGCAAAAAGGCATGGTTTGCCAACTACTTCATTATGGGTAATAATAAAGAAGAAAGAAGAAATTTTCAATGCCGAGTTTCAGTGTGGTTCAGGTTCAACCAAAAGGGAAAAACATTCATGCCTCACCATTTGAAGAGTTAGAAAATATTATAAAATTTAATTTACTGTAAATGATAATTGTAGGCCTAATTAAATGTTATGTTTGGTATATAACACACGTTAGTACTAGTTATTTTAGCGTTTCCTTCCTATTTTATAATAATAGTAATAATAATAGTTGTACAGTGAAACCCGTTCAAGACGGAAATGACATGATCCTAATTTCTTTTCCGTTGTGGAAGGTTTCCGTATTATTCAGGTGTTACATTAAAATGGAATATTTTATCATTCATATACATGAAAAACAAAATGGTATGTCGCAAACTGCAAGCAGTACAAAATATTCTATTTAACATTACTCACATTAAAACAGATTTCTGTCGATTATTCCGTTGGTGAATCATCTTGATTAAAATCTCATTTTCTGTATAAATGTTATCGTAACTCATTCATTAGTCATTAAACACTGCTAAAGTTTACTGATCTCATTCAAGTTAATATCTAACACTATACTATAATACTGGACTGTATATCACTACACATTATTAATTAATTGGACTAGGAGTCATCCATTAGAAGCCTTGAATTCTGGTTTATCTAATTTCTTTCCCAGTACAATGGCTTGCTTTGCAGAATAGATCCAGAAATTGATATGTTCTTTGGAAGGTCATGAAGAACCCACTCCCACAACAGTTCATTTATTTCCACATAAACAGTTTGTGTCACCAATATTGGCCGCAAGCCACTCACTCATTATGATCTTTATCTTTAAAGTGTCACACCTGAGTTTTCCTCAACTGTACTTCAACATTATTTCATATACACTTTGTTTCTAATTTTCCTTTAACTCGATAACTTTTACTTCGTCACTTAATGTCAATGCCACATTTTACGCAACTTTTTTTTTACTAGGAAATCACTACACTTGCGCTCTATCTAGCTATAAGACAGTATATGGGTGTGAAGCATTGAAAATCTTTGAAGGGACTCGTCTGCCTAGTCAACAGGGTAATAAAATTTATGACCGACAGGCCAATACACCCTCGTACCCTCAAAAATTTTGCAAAGAAAACTTGTTTTTATCTTGGGGTCCATATTTCGTATATTCCTTGAAATTACACACTGTTTCAAAATATAGTGTGTCCAAAATATTACTTCCATTTTGAACAGTAGCAGGCAGTTTCCGTATCCGCGTTGGGTAGTTTCCGTTTTATTCAGGAAAAATTACACATAATACATACGAATTTCGCTGTGACCAATAAATTGTTCCGAAATAGACAGGATTCCGGATTATTCAGGTTCCGATTTGAACAGGTTTCACTGTATTTTCCCTGGCATAGTTAAGGCCATCATTCCTTCTCTTCCACTCAACCAGGATCAAAGCACATACAGGAAAATACATACCGGTATACAAGTTTTAACTAAAAAAGAAAAAAAAAAAAATAATAATAATAATAAAGAATCCCCTTATAAAGAAATCTCTTATTTAAGGGGGAAGAGAAGTAATCCTTCAGAGATTCGTTAAAAAGCGGTTCTACTGTAAATTTCACACTTGGAATCCATACCTGAGATTCCCTCGTGCACATTCCTTCAGCCGTTTGCCTGTCAACTCCATCTTCTGCAGCTCTCTTGCACGCACTGAGTATGGCAGAGCTTGACTGCTGTTCATCAGACTCTGTTTCAGGCCGTGCAGCTTGCCATCCAAAACTTCTGCCTGTGCAACAAATAATACTTCATTCATGACATCATGAGATGTTGTAGTCAGACTAAAACCACGTCATAATTTCAAATAGTCAGTCCTAGGATTATCAGTGTGTGTATATATAGTGGCATTGGAAAATTTCTATTTTTAGGTATGCAGTGATTATAAAAAATTGTTCTCCCTTTTGTAGTAAAGATATAGGAAAACTGATGCGTGATATTTTTCTTAATATGCCACTGATCTTGGAAAAAAAATTTCAAACATTTTACTGAAAAATTGAGCAACACATTTCATTTTGAAATATGCATATTTTTCAGAATATTTTTGTTAACTCAGAAACTAATTGACTCACAGAAACGAAACTCCACCACATCATTATCTATCACACCGTGATTATGTGTACAAAGAATCAAGACTGTAGCTTGAAAAATGTAGAAAATAGAAACTTCATCCATAACCCCTCTTAACAACCAAGCTTTTTAAAAAATAAATCCACATGTCTAATTTCGGAACATTCGTGTTGACCTTTAAAATTCCTTCTGGATAGTTGTTGTTTTCTAATGCCAGGCGTTTGACAATAAAGTCATTTGATCTTTTGCACTCCAATATTTTTCAAAGATATTATCATGGTTAGCCACTGAAGCACAGATTTTGCGGTGTTCCGAATCCATTTCTTGGTTTGAGTTGCACAATGGGCAGTTAGGGGACTGATATATTCCAATTCTATGCAGGTGTTTGGCCAAACAATCATGGCCTCTTGCCAATCTAAATGCAGCTACAGACGATTTTCGTGGTAAATCGGGAATTAACTGTGGATTTTGATGCAGAGAGTTCCATTTTTTTCCCTTCAGATTGTGTTATCAAATTTTTTTTGTTAAAGTCTAAGTATGTAAATTTAATAAATCTTTTCACAGAGTAATACATAGATTTAGTAACAGGTCTGTAAGTAGCAGTGCTGCCCTTCTTTGCTAAAGCATCCGCATTCTCGTTTCCCAGGATTCCACAATGGGATGGTATCCATTGGAATACAATTCTTTTATTGAGTGATATTAATTGAGAGAGAATTTTAGTTATTTCTGCTGTTTGAGATGAAGGTGTGTGTTTAGAGACTATTGATAGAATAGCTGCTCTGCACATTCCACGAGGCAAACCAAAAAAATACATCCCATTCTGGACAGAAAACCTGAATTTATTGAAACAAGATAGAGATAAAGCAAGAACCAAAGCAGAACATAGCAAAACACCAGAAGATACTCAAGATTGGAGGAAGAAGACTGCCATTCTTAAAAAAGCAATCATAACAGCAAAAAAGAACAGTTTTAATAAATTTATTTAAAATATTAATTACAGAACCGATAGCGCTAAAACATATAAATTTCTGAAGAATATTTCCAATACACAGGAAAATACTAGCCAACCTATTATTCATAATAACAAAACGCTAACAGATAGTAGAGATATAGCAAACGCATTTAATAAACATTACTCAAACTCTCACAGATTACATCCCAATATAAAAAAACCGAGAAATTTATCAAAAGAGAATTACATAAAAAAAAAAAAATTTTTATTGGGTTATTTTACGACGCTGTATCCACATCTAGGTTATTTAGCGTCTGAATGAAATGAAAGTGATAATGCCAGTGAAATGAGTCCGAGATCCAGCACCGAAAGTTACCCAGCATTTGCTCGTATTGGGTTGAGGGAAAACCCCGGAAAAAACCTCTACCAGGTAACTTGCCCCGACTGGGATTCGAACCCGGGCCACCTGGTTTCGCGGCCAGACGCGCTGACCGTTACTCCACAGGTGTGGACTACATAAAAATAATAAAAACAATATTACTAGTAATATCACAAAACCTTCCGGATAGTAATTTAACCCTTGGAAATGAGGGCATGGTCGAGAAAATGAGGATGCATTGTAACACTAGTGTATTCCACTAGTGGAGAAATAGTTCATGAGCTATGCATTCCTTGAAAGGGTATTTTAGTGTACACTATTTTATTTATAGGTAACACAGTGATAGGAGGCTACACACTTGATGGGCAGATCCATCTGCACTGAGAAACGAATCTACTTCAGCAAGCAGATCGGTAACTCTGGCCATCACACTGCGTCCTTCTTGGTGGGCTGACTTCGCATGGTCGCCGGTGACAGCTCTCAGACTGCGAACCCCAGTGCCAGCAGTCTTCAGACCCACAATGCAGAAATCCCTGATGTCAGCTGTATTCAACACGTGAGTGCCACAACATGCCTCCCTGCCAACCACACAATATGAATTAACATTATGTCGAACTGAAAATACACATTCACATGCAATGTAACTTGAAGCAGAATTTTTTATATCAATAAATCACTAAGTTCGTTTCACATTTCATGAGATCAAGAATTAAAACAGAAAATCAACGTCCCGAATTTAAAAGAAAATTTACAAATTAAATCAAACCCTTTAACACTATTAAATATAGAGTATAATCTAAATTTAACAGAAGAAATACTGAAATCAGAAGTAAACACTGAAATAATGAAACAATTGTCTTTAGAGACAATTAATATTAGGTAAGGTAAAGGTAAAGGTATCCCCGTAACATGCCATGAAGGCACTTGGGGGGCATGGAGGTAGAGCCCCATGCTTTCCATGACCTCGGCACTAGAATGAGGTGGTGTGGTCGGCACCACGCTCTGGCCGCCTTTTACCCCCGGGAAAGACCCGGTACTCAATTTTATAGGAGGCTGAGTGAACCTCGGGGCCATTCTGAAAGTCTGGCAACGAGAAAAAATCCTGTCGCCACCTGGGATCGAACCCCGGACCTTCCAGTCCGTAGCCAGCTGCTCTACCAACTGAGATTAATCACAAAACTGGCTTCATTTATACACCGACGGATCCTTGATCTCCAGAGAACAAGGTGCCGGTGCAGGTGTTATGTGCTGTCTCTTCTCACTTTATAGATCTCTTGGATATGGAACAACAAGTTTTGATGGAGAAATCACTGCAGTAAGTGAAAGTCTCAGGAATCTTCTATGCCACATCAATAAATTTAGGAATGCAGTTATATTGTCAGACTCCAAAGCAGCTATTCTATCAATAGTCTCTAAACACACACCTTCATCTCAAACAGCACAAATAACTAAAATGCTCTCTCGATTAATATCACTCAATAAAAGAATTGTATTCCAATGGATACCATCCCATTGTGGAATCCTGGGAAACGAGAATGCGGATGCTTTGGCAAAGAAGGGCAGCACTGCTACTTACAGACCTGTTACTAAATCTACATATTACTCTGTGAAAAGATTTATTAAATCTACATACTTAGACTTCAACAAACAAAATTTGATAACACAATCTCAAGGGAGAAAGTGGAACTCTCTGCATCATAATCCACAGTTGATTCCCGATTTACCACGCAAATCGTCTGTAGCTGCATTTAGATTGGCAACAGGCCATGATTGTTTGGCCAAACACCTCATAGAATTGGAATATATCCATTGTGCAACTCAAATCAAGAAATGGATTCAGAACATCTCAAAATCTGTGCGTCAGTGGCCAACCATGACAATATCTTTGAAAAATATTGGAGTGCAAGAGGTCAAATGACTTTATTGTCAAATGCCTGGCATTAGAAAACAACAACATGAGAAAATTATTTTAAACAATAAACAAAATGAAACTCTAAATATTAGTAAATTCACAAATATGAAATTTCTAAAGAAAAAAGACGCGTTTTATATAGAAAACAAGCTTAGGAATCACGTACAATAAATAAAAAGTTAAGTAAATGGATGAAGGAACATTTAAGAAGTCAAACTATTTTAATAAAATTTACAGGACTGAAATGAATGTCATTTTTCTATATCATTAATTCCCATAATATATTCCAGCTGGGGCTGAAATATATTCCAAACTAGTCAAGTTTTATTTGTCTACAGGGAGTCCTTCTACTCACTTTCATGGAGAAATTACAACAATCGACATGGCACTAACACAACTTATTTATCAAATTAATATGTTTAAAAATGCTGTTATATTTAGCAACTGAATTTCTGCAATCCAAGCCATAGCTCAATCAATATTCCTACAAATTTCAAAATCGCATAAATTTAATCATCCATACACATACTGACAAAACAAAATAAAAACCTGTATCTCCAATGGATCCCTGCCCATTGAGGTATTATGGGCAATGAGACTGCAGATTGTTTGGCAAAGAAAGGAACTAAAATATTATAAGTACCGGTACCCTTGAAAAAGACATCTTATCATAGTGCCAAATTGTTCATACAAACAATTTCAAACCAAAATTCTAAAGAAATTTCAAGAAAACAGTAATGATAAATCTTGGGCAGTAAGTTGCTTACTAAAAAAGAATACGTATTATATGTCTTTCACGTGTTAAATTTTCTGTTACCTTGTTAATATGTTTCGGCCTGCTATCGGCCATCATCAGAACTGATTGTTGCTGGTCTTGGCGCCTTTTGTTTTGTTTCCTGTGTGGGTGTGTTTGTCTAGTGTAATGTGGAGTCAAAGAGAGTGTGTGTTCTGAAATTGAGTTGTGTGTTGAGAATTTCATTTGGATGTGTTTTTGTGTGTCTGTATATTTCGTATTGTTCTAGTGTGTTTAGTTTCTGGCTTTTTGGTTGGATGTGTAGAATTTCTGTATCTGTGTTGATGTCTCTGTATGTGTGGTTAGCTTGTGACGTTTTCTGCATATGTGGAAGTGTTTTGTAATTTTGTTATGGCTGTGATGTGTTCTTTGTAAGGTGTTTGAAATGATCTGCCTGTCTGTCCTATGTAGAAGTTGTTGCAGGTGTTACATTTGAGTTTGTATATGCCTGGTTGTATTTGTTTGTTTGTGTTGAGATGAGATTGCAACCCCATTCAATAAATTAAATTACATCACATACGGAACAAATAATACTCTACAAAAACATACTTTCCAACTGCCTGTCATGTGAAATCATGTCTTACAACTGGTCCTCTAGCAATTCAAAATGACCGGATGCCTTCCAGACAAACATCGAATTTATATAGGTACTAATATTCCTCTCTTCACTGCACTGACCTTGATGTAAGCTTTCCTTCAGCTTCAATTTCTATGACATGTATGTCCTGATCAGGATACACTTCTCCTGGTAAAAGGGTCACGTCTTCAAATGAGAACAATTCATCTGCACGCAGTGTGTGTCGCTTCACAGGAACTCCTGCCTTCACACATTCCTGCACCAGGCCTTCCAGCTGCTCCTGCACACAGAGAAAACATTCACATTTCTTAACGAAGTCTCGCCAAAATCTAGGATAAAATTAAATCAGAATATTTAGAAAGAATTATAACAACATTTAAAAACTTTGTATGGAATCTCTTTAAGGAAGACAAGAAAACTATCTGCTGTATTCACAAATATGGAGAGTGACATGCTTTTGGAGATCACTGAATTATATACACTCGTCCATAGATACGGTTGATTATACTGCAGATTAGGATATACTGTGGGTCTTACCATCTCACACTGTCACTGGAAAAAATTCATTCCAAGTGGCTACATACTTTTGGTTTGAAAGTGGGATTAAGAAATGTGCTATGAAGGCAACACATATTTTCTGATAGAGGAGGAGGAGGAGGAGGAGAAGGAGGATGAGAAGAAGACGAAGGAGAAGGAAAAGGAGGAGGAACAGGAGAAGAAGGAAAAGAATGAGAAGAAGGAAAAGAATGAGGAAGAGAAGGAGAAGAAGGAAAAGGAGAAAGAGTAGGATGAGGAGAAGGAGGAAAAGGAAGAGGAGAAGGAAAAGGAGGAGAAAGAGGAGGAGGAGAATGAGAAGAAGGATGAGAAGACGAAGGAGAAGGAAAAGGAGAAGGATGAGGAGGAAAAGGAGGATGAGAAGAAGACGAAGGAGAAGGAGAAGGATGAGGAAAAGAAGAAGGAAAAGAAGGAGAAGAAGGAGGATGAGGAGAAGGAGGATGAGAAGAAGACGAAGGAGAAGAAGGAAAAGGAGAAGGATGAGGAGGAAAAGGAGGATGAGAAGAAGACGAAGGAGAAGGAGAAGGATGAGGAAAAGAAGAAGGAAAAGAAGGAGGATGAGGAGAAGGAGGATGAGAAGACGAAGGAGAAGAAGGAAAAGGAGGATGCAGAGGAAAAGGAGAAGAAAAAGAATGAAGAGAAGGAGAAGAAGGAAAAGGAAAAGGAGAAGACGAAGGAGAAGAAGGAAAAGGAGGATGAGGAGGAAAAGGAGAAGAAAAAGAATGAAGAGGAGAAGGAGAAGAAGAAGGAAAAGGAGGAGGATGAGGAGAAGACGAAGGAGAAGGAGGAGAAAGATGAGGAGGAAAGGAGGAGGATGAGAAGGAAAAGGAGAAGAATGAGAAGAAGGAAAAGGAGAAGAATGAGGGGAAGGAGAAGAAGGAAAAGGAGAAGGTGGAGGATGAGGAGAAGGAAAAGGAGGAAGCGAAGGAGGAGGAGAAAGAGGGGGAGGAGGAGAAGGAGAAGGAGAAGGAGAAGAAGAAGAAGAAGAAGAAGGAAGAGGAGGAAAGAAATTCTGTAACTGAAATCTCATAACTTCTGCAATGGTTCTTCAGATCCCATTTATTTATCTTATCTGAATATTAATACTTTCCTGTTTCAACAATTTGTAACAAGCCTGTAAGTGATATACAGAGTGATTCAGAATAATAAGTAAATATTTTATGGTGCGGTAGTATGGACAATTCTGAGTAAAAAAGTTCATATAAACATGTATCCAATTTTCACTGAGCGTGGAGATACAGCTGTTTGAATGTTGCACATAACAAATCTTACAAATGGTATGAATGAATGACAAATGACTACACACAAAGGAATAGCATGTGTCGCTCTTCTGAGAGCGTCTAAAGGAAGAGAAACACTACTGTTGTTAACAGAGTGGAAAATGTGCTTTGAACTGTTGCAATGTATTGATATCGTGATAATAAGCAACAAATGTAATCATTAGAGACAGGATTTTAAAGGGAAAATTTTTCATCAAAAAAGGACAAAAAAGGGAAAGATATAGCCAAAAAAAAAAAAGGACTTGAAAAAGGACTATATAACACACTTCAGCACATTCATGGATCTACATGGCACACACAATTTTACATTTATCTCTTGACAACATATATGGAAAGTGTTGTATTTGATATAGTAAAAAAAAAGACTATATTACTTCCTCAAAAGGGTGCTATTTTAATTGAAAACACACTTCAGCACATTCATGGATACACATAGCACACACAAACTTATATTTATCGCTTCACAACATAAGGAAAGTGTTGTATTTGATCACATTCAACATTTCAATATGATTCTACATCTTTGAATGCAGAATGTCTTTATAAACAGAAAATGACCACTCAATGTCAACCGAAACCAGAGGTAACAATTTTCTTTTTATTCTGAACTCTAAATCAGCACATTTTATTAGTTTTTCATCGTCTGGAATCAGAAGAAGAACAATATTTATATTCACTTGCTCAGGAAGTTATAGGCCTATCAGAAAAAAATATAGGAAAATTATCTAAATGTTCGTGATATTCTGTCAAAAAAGGACCAAAATAATAGATGTTTTTAAAAAAGGGAATATGGACTAGAAAAGGAAGAAGAAAAAAAAAAAGGGATATCAAAACCACATAATCTGGTCGGTGGAAGATAGTTTTGAACATTGTAATTAATTATATTTCATGTTTCGTGTTGAAATAAAAAAAAGGGATTCCCTTTAAAATCTGGTCTTTAGTAATCATTTAATCGTTTGTCTTTTCTTCTTGCTACTTGTAACGCTTGTTATGCGTAACGTTCAAATGGCTGTATGTATCTACAAGATATTTGTGAATTAAATAAAGCAGCATCACCTACATACGCATATAAGCTCTGAAGTGAACTTACAATGTTCTCTGAATTTAAGGTCTCTCCATACACTGAGAAGTCGAAGACAAGGCTGGAGTCCGTGACATGACTGGACTTCTGGCAGGTGACAGTGAGCACCCCACGCAGAGCTGCGTTCAGCAGGTGGGTGGCTGTGTGGTTGCGCATGTTGCCTATCCGACACTCTGCATCCACTGCTGTTACTGCTCTATCCCCAACACACACTCTAGCTCCTGGAATGCCCAAGACAAAATTTTTATTTAATTTCTCTTTTATTTCCCAGTTACTTTTTTTTAGGGAGGGGGGAAGAAGACTGATGCAAAGAATCATGTTTAGTTGTTGTTGTTGTTATCTAATGCCGGGCTTTGGCAACGAAGCCATTAACGTTCTTGCTCTCCAATATTTCTCTGTGGTGGATCCATCAGGTAGAACTTCACAGGTTTGTAGATGATCTTCAGTCATTTCTTCTTCTTTGTTGCATAGAGGGCAATTTGGATTTGTGTAAATTCCTATTTTATTCAAGTGTTTGGCCAAATAATCGTGTTCTGTAAGCAGTCTGAATTTTGCTACTGCAGATTTACGTGGGATTTCTGGAATAATTTCTGTTTTTTTTTTTATTAAAATGCTCCATTTTTTATCTTTGGCTTTGGTACATAGTGCTTGGTTTTGCTTGATTTTATATTTATTTTTAATTAGTCTTTTGATGGATGTAAAAGGTAGGCTTGTATTTGTATTCTGAATTAAATTGGATCCTTTTTTGGCAAGAAAGTCAGCAGTTTCATTTCCAGCAATTCCGCAATGTGCGGGTATCCATTGCAATTGAATTCTTTTCTGTAGTTTTTAAAGTTGTTGGATCATTTTGTGACATTCTTTAATTTGGATTGACATCATTTGATATGAATTTATTGCATATAATGCTGCTTTAGAATCAGAGAGAATGACAGCATTTTGAAATTTATCTATTCTGTACAGTAGGTGTTGGAGTGAGATATGAATAGCCATTATTTCCGCATCAAAATTTGTTGTATGATGTCCTGCTGGTTGATAAAATGAGAATAACGCACACGTAATTCCTGATCCTGAGTTGTTATCGATAGTAGACCCATCTGTGTAGATATGTAACCATTCTTCTGGTGTTTCTATTGTTCACAGCTTCTAATGCCAGTGCTTTTAGTACAGGTTTGGAAGTTTCAGATTTTGTAACTGGTTCTTCTAAATCTAGTTGAATGTTAATTGGTTCGAAGGTTAGAGGGTTTTCTCTGCTTAAAATGTTTTCTTTAGATTTAGGGAGATTCAATTCTGTTTTTATTTCCGTGACTTTGGACAGGAAACTTGTTTGTGTTTTCAACTTGGTTAGAATCAGGTTTATGGGTCTATAATTTTGGTTGATTACACATGTCAATAACATTTTTTGTGCCGACAAACACAATGCTGATTATTACCAAGTCTGATGCGCTGATTATGAATACTGGTATGTAATCAGATTTTTCCCATCACATCAGGTTTCTAAGTACTGCTACAATGTTATATTTTATGAATTTGAATAATACAGTGTGGGCAGGAAGTAACTAGATATTAATTGGCTGTAGAATTTTTAATATCGATGGAACTGTGATGAAAATAGTGTGTACACATAGATCATTAAATAGGGTTTCAACTTTTGCATGTCCGAAGTACAGACAGTGGCCGTGAGAGGATGTTGCAACAATAGCAAAGACGGTCGATCACCTGTTTGTTCGCAAGTGAGCTGCATGCTATGAAGTGTGGAATTCTGTCGTTCTCGTTCAGAGATTGTGGAATACAGTGAAAGGAAGGAATGCCACAATCCGTACAGAGACAATAAAGAATTGAAAGCACAGATTCAGGGCTTTATCACCAATGCCCCATGCAAATTCCTCTGGAAGACAGTGGATTCCATTACCAGTCGCTTGAGGAAATTGGTGGAAGTCACAGGTGCCTACGTTTAATCTTGAATACGTATTCCCATTTAACAAGGTACACATGAAACAAATTTCAATAATTTAACATTGTAAATATAGAATTTATACACACTTTTCTATACCTAGTATACATGAAGTACTTCTTTGGTTTCCATCCATTATACCAAATACCTCTTTTTTTTTTTTTTTTTTTTTACTTGGTTATTTTAACGACGCCGTATCAACTACGAGGTTATTTAGTGTCGATGGGATTGGTGATAGCGAGATGACATTCGGCGAGATGAGGCCGAGGATTCGCCATAGATTACCTGACATTTGCCTTATGGTTGGGGAAAACCTCGGAAAAAACCCAACCAGGTAATCAGCCCAAGCGGGAATCGAACCCACGCCCGAACGCAACTCCAGACCGGCAGGCCACATCCCACTTCACTTGACACAACTGAATCATGGTTTTTGATACTTGAAAGATAAGACAGACTTAGAGGGTGCCTGGTAATGAAAACAGAGGCAGTCAGTCTGTATCTGTTTTCAACTTCCTCAAATCCAGCTATGCAACACGCCAAATAAACACTAACAAAATGGAGAACAAAATTTTTTCCTTCATTTTATTTAAATATAGCATAACAATTACAGCCTAACAAAAATGTTCAATTTTCTGCACTATAAAACTGTCAAAACTATAACAGATAATTACAATAAATTTTAGTTTATATACTCTCTCTCATAATACTAATGAGTGCAGAGAATTAGTGCACAAAAACCGGTAACGAAATTTGCATTAGATCATTTTACATGGAAAGATCCTCAGGTTAGATTATCGTAGGTTTAAGTACAAGTTTTTAGCGACTTGGGTTTACAGACTAACAGTAAAGGCATTTTAATAAAATAAATCTAAGTTCTTCCGAGGTTTTCCCCAGCCATGGGACTGAACTGGATGGTCTATGGCGAGTCCTCAGCCTCACTTCATTTCACCCCCTTTGGTCTGATTACCTGGTTGCGTTTTTACCGAGGTTTTCCCCAACCATAAGGCAAATGCGAGGCAATCTTTTGGCGAATCCTCGGGCCTCACCTCATCTCACTACATCTCGCCAAAGTATTGTAAAAAATTGTAGAAAATTGTAAGAAATTGTGTGTGTGTGTGTGTGTGTGTTTCTAATGCTCTGGATTTAACAATGAAGTCATCATCCTTCTTGCTTCCCAATATTTAGAAATTGTAGAAAATTACAAAACTGTAAAAATTGTAATTGTAATCTTGTAAAATTTTGACTTGTTTCACATCTTAAAGCTTCATTGCTAATGTAAGATCTATGGAATAAAATAAATAAAATGAAATGAAAAAAAAAAATGAAATGTTCTATTATTTTTATATATACACGAAAATTCTCATGACTGCAGTTAAAAACAATATTCTCTGTAAACATGTTGTTGTTGTTAACAAATGCTGAGTTCTAGACAATAAACCCATTATGTAACTCTCTTGCTCTCCAATATAGGAGAGACTTTATAAGCATTAATCTATCTTTCTTTGGCTGTAATAATAAAACATAGTTTTGTCTGTGGATGACAAATATGCATAAATACTTTCATTAAAAAGGGACACTACACTGAATTAACAAACAAGTCTATGATTACACACTGCCAAAGTCTACAAGAAATTCCGTGCTATTGAAGCCCATGACTCTCGAAGCTTGTAGGAAGAAGGACGATGGAATGACCAATTCTAGGTGTCCCATATCATTCTTTACGGTATACACACTACCACGTCTAGTAAGATACAGGTACAGGCCAGTTACTTTATGGTGACAGCTCTGGCCTGGCGACGCAGTGGTTTGGGCGAGTTCACTGTTTGTTCGAAGGGGTGTTCATTTTAGTCTTCCCCTGGCTGCCTTAGCAGTCACATCTCGGGAGCGTTAGTGTGGGCGTACAGTCGTGCTAAGGACCTACTACACCACCACTATCTTGTATATTGCAATTTAGTGTTTGTTACGTACATTTCATTTAGTTACTTAAATAGTTGTAGTGCTTCTGTTTTGTATTGTTTAGTATGTAGGCCTAGTATTTATTGTCTAGATTCACTGCTATGTTCTGTTTGTGAAAATGCTGCCTGTTAGAAGCAAACTGAAAGGTCGGGTATTGCATTCACAGTCGCGAGAAGTCGTGAGCAACGTATAGCGCTTTATGAAGATAGCGTCGGAAGAAAAAACGTAACAAATGTTGGAAAACTTGTAGCAGAGTTTACCGCTGTCTGAGAGCTGTGTTAGCCAAATAATAAGGGAGAGTAAAGACATTGATAATCAGCGCCGAAATCAACTATGGACAACTTTAATGAAGCTGTCATAAGACGAACCAAAGCACGAGTTCTATATTTCACAGAAATAGCGGCCCACACTTAAAAAAAAATATATATATATATATATATATATATATAATTGAAATTGAAAGACTATCGACTTTCAGGGAGGTATCTCGACTTTAAGGAAAGTTAGGCCTATTTTCAAATTAGGATTTCATTGGAAAAAAAAAAAACACAAAATAATCGCCAAATTGTGATGGAGAATCACAGCATTAGTGCCAAAAGTTTGCAGTATTTGAGGAAAATAAAGAAGTACAGAGAAGAAGGCCGCCCCATCATTCACATGGATGATGATGATGATGATGGTAAGGTAACAGTGAAGCACTGATGAACATTACCGGTATTTCCGCATGAGTATAGTTCATTGTTAATTAATGATTAACTGTTAAATATAATGATTCGATTGCTGCTCATTGTATTTCCACATTAGTGTTTATTAGTGACTATTGTTCCGAACTGCTGTTCAGTGTATTTTCACATTAGTTTACTTCTTTAGTGTTTATTATTGCTCCGAACTCCTGCTCATTGTATTTCCATTAGTTTACTACTTTAGTGTTTATTAGTGACTATTGTTCCGGAGTATGAAGTGAACACAGTGACAGGAGCTCAAAATTATGCAGACGCCGCAACATGCAAGAGCAACGTGAGACTTCATTTCTAATATGACTGTATTTCCCTCCCTCCATTCATTCATAAGACGCTCCCTCCGTCTCGGATCGGTCTCCCTCCCACACTCGAACCTTCTCTCTCGCGTCGACGAGCTATCACCATAAAGTAACTGGGCTGTAACTGAGAAAGCTATGAACATGAAATACAACTAGAAAATACACATCGAGGTTATTTAACTCCTGGTAGTAAATTACCTTCTGTGCTGACATATCCGTGGTGAAGAAGATATCCTCTGCAATTCGTCACTTCCATCACGTGAAAAAGTGACCCATTTTCCAGCACTAAATGTCCGACATCGCTGGCCTGCCCCCCTGCTTCGTGGTAGAAACTAGTCTTGTCTAGCACAACACTGCATTTTACTCCGGGTTCTACCTTTGCCACAAGCTTTCCTCCTACAATAATAGCTTTCACTTCACACTCTATGCGTGGAAAAAGGTACTTTCCCTGCTGCTTAGTATAACTGTACTTTAAAGAGTCTTCTGTAGTGGCCAAACCTGAATTATCGAGCTGGGCAATCGCTTCTAGCAGTTGTTCATTTTCTACTTCAGAACTAAAGCTTTCTTTCGTCCGAAATCTAGCCATGTTTAATAAATTCCTAAATCCATTTACGTCCATTTGAAGACCCTCCATTTTAGCTAGGTCTTTTATCACGTTCTCCTCTAAGCCATAAGTGTCATACAATTTAAATGCTAAGTCATTAGATAGCATTGTTTCACCCAAGTTCTTGTCGTTCTCAGATTTCGCAGCCTTCTTCGATTTTCCTTCACTTTGCTCCAACTCAATTTGCGATTGAGGTTTGTCGCTTGTTTTCACAACCCCTGATGATCTCGCGTAAGAGGCCAGTTCATGGTAGCCTGCGACCACACCTGGCATCTCCACAATGTCCAGTTCAGCAAGTTCAGGTTTCACACTGAGAATCTTCTGCCAGTTGGTTGTAGCTCCTAGTCGAAGAGAACGAAGCAATTCCTCTTCATGATTCACCATCAATTGAATCTGGCAAGAACAAATAACAGAATTACTACTGTTTACATAAAAGGAACATAAAAGGAAGCAACTCTTTTGAATACCGTCTGAATAGGGATATCCTGAACTGGCACCAACAGATAGCGCACGTGTACTTTGAGGGATGCGCTTTGCATGTGCATTTATTTTTCGGGTCCACACCTGTGGAGTAACGATCAGCGCGTCTGGCCGCAAAACCAGGTGGCCCGGGTTCGAATCCCGGTCGGGGCAAGTTACCTGGTTGAGGTTTTTTCCGGGCTTTTCCCTCAACCCAATACGAGCAAATGCTGGGTAACTTTCGGTGCTGGACCCCGGACTCATTTCACCAGGGGCGATTTCTCAGGGCATGCTATGCTTGCTGCGCAAGCCCAATATTTTCGTAGAATGTTTATTTCTCAAAATGGCGTTACGTACATTAAAATTTATTTTGATTTTTGGAATACTGTATAGGCGTAATACCATCCGCAGGTTGCACACCGCAAGTATCGCAACACTTGCTCGTTTCTCAGAGCTACAGGGAAGACGTAGAAACAGCGAGAATATGATGCGCGCGCAAGTGCCTTCCTCCTTAGTCCGTTCTAGGCGCCCATGCTTGTTATGTGTTGTTAGAAGCTCTGGTCTGAGAGCTACACCAACGACTATTTAACGTTACACAGAGCAGTATTGACAGCAGGAATGTGCTGTGATTTGCGAGTGCAATGTAATTATATGAGCGGAATGCATGTGTTAGCTGCTGCATGTATTATTAATTCTTAAACATTAATTTGAAGTATTGCAATGAGTTCGGAATTGTGTGTTATTGAAACCTTATTATTAAATCCATTTTCCCGAAGGACTATTCAAGAGAAGACAGACATTATAGAGAATGTGTGCGCTCGTTCAGTGCATCTCAATACAACAATGTGCATTGGTTGGCAGGGTCGAAAAAACTAAATAAACTGTTTTGTTGGCCATGTTTGTTATATTATATCATATCGAACTTCTACATCTGATAAGTGAATATGATCCATGACTCATAATGATTTCATAATTATAAAATAAATTATTTATGTGGGTCTGATTATTTTTATTAATTATGAATTATTATATCCTCCCATCTTCCCCTATGAATAAAAGAGCAAGCCTAACTTTCGTGACTAGCATTTGTCCCTGTTAAATACTCTTAAAAACAACTAAAAATGGCAAATTTTTGTTATGTTCCTATATGTAAACACCAGGGAAAGCGTTTTATCTTCAATCAGATCCCGAAATATTCTGAATATATGGTTTAAACCTTAAAAAATATAAGTAATTAAATTGCGCCTCCAAAGTGCTAGCTGTTAAATAAAAGTAACTATTTCAAGTAAGGAATTGTTGACTATAGTTTCCTTTTGGAAGAGGAAAAAGGAAAATTAATAAAAACATATTGTGAATTTTATTAGTAACAACAATGTAACTTATTCACCACAACAATAATTCCTTTCTACAATTCGCCTTAAACGCTCTCGTCAACAATTGGATTTTCACTTAACACAGTATTCGTTATAGCACTCCACCGACGACAATGACAATTTACTTGGACTAGTACGAACAACAATGAACTGTTAATCTTAACTAATATTTACAAAGCACTATTTACAAATCAGAACTATCAGTTCTCAGTTCACAGTTCTTCTAGCTCAGTCACTCGAGTTCACAGTATCTCGAACCACAGACCTCCCGAGACAGTTCACTGTACTCGAACTCAGGTCCCTCCAACTGCGGTCCACTGCACTCGAACTCAGGCCTTCGGATGCTGACGCAGATGCGGACGCACACTCGAGTCGAACTCCAGTACACAAGACTGGCTTGCTTGCTCTGGCTTTCTCACTGACTGGCTGATTAATCAACTGAAAACTGCTGTCGTTCCTTCGCGTCCGTAATTTATAACCACAGCGACGTAGCCTCGAAAGTTCGAATTCGCGATTCTTCCACTTCGACGGATTTCTCGGCCTCTCTAGGCAAGCAGAAGATGCGCGCGCAAACTCCCTCGCCACGTAGGCCCTTTCCTCTTACTTCTCTCCGCCGCGCGCCATCCCAAAGTGATCCGTGAAGCCCGCGTCGGCTCACGCGCGGTCTGCTCTCTTGTGGGACGCTGGTCGTGAGTTCGAATCTCACGTCGCTGTCACAATATGCAACTTCGACAACGAGCTATGTTAGCTTAGATTATATGCAGTAGTTGTAGGAGTCTCCGAAGTTTACGCCTGCAGTAAACTCTCGATAAACTGGGATGTTTATTATCCAGGACGATCCGTAGTGAAATCCATTTTGTGAATAATGTTTTTAATGTACTGTACCCTAATTATTAAAACCATGTTTTAACTTCAAATTTTCAAAATCATACTACATAGTATTCAAAACTGCATGTCTTTAACCTACAAAACGCACGACTAATCGTGATACTACTGCGATCATATTATATCATCCTATTAAAAATTGCATTTGATCTTTCTGCAACTACAGAAAAAAATACAAGGAATTCAATCTCGATAGTCCCTTCCCTATAAAAAAAACACACATTGGTGGCTGCATATCCTGTTTTTAGCGTACTGTTCTTAAATACTAATGATTAAACAGGGCAATATTCACCTTCAACATCCCGGTAGTTCCTATTTTTTTATTCATGCACCTCGTTCTCAAAGTTCTCGTTTAGGTTCATGAACATTCAATTTATTCGTATCTATATTCTGCATACTGCAGATTTCCCCATCCATTTCGGGGAATCGCTCAATATTATACAGGTTTACGTTATTATTTATTGCAAATTAAATTAAATTAAATTATGAGGAAAGGAAATATTGAATTATATTATATTATACTAGGTTGTGCAAAATAATTGTAAATATAATTTTGACACGCACAGAAAACCAACAAGCGGGAAAACGTAATCAACTGTAGCATATGACATAACATAGCCCTACAACATGTTGCGCCGCATGGAACGCTCCTGCCATCTAGCGGTAAAAGCATAAGATATTCCTACTGTTAGAAGATTGCTAATACCATTGCCTACGAGATTAGGCAAGGCTTACTTACTTACTGGGTTTTAAGGAACCTGGAGGTTCATTGCCGCCCTCACATAAGCCCACCATTGGTCCCTATCCTGAGCAAGATTAATCCAGTCTCTATCATCATATCCCACCTCCCTCAAATCCATTTTAATATTATCTTCCCATCTACGTCTCGGGCTCCACAATAGTAATATGCGTTACAAGAGCGGTATGTTGAAGTTTTCATGTTCGAGGAAAAGTTTGAAAAAGCGAAACTTAGTTGAGCTTTTTTAATTTCCGAGAATTGAAAGAAAACATACCGCTCGTGTATCGCACATTATTTTGTGCGAAGATCGTTTATTACATACCTGAAAGAGGAATTTCTAATTAGTTGCAATGAAATCTCCATCTTGGTTTCTGTTCAATGACGGCAAATTTGCAAAACAAAAATATCTATCTTCAACATTGTTGCTTTAAAATGTTTTCTGTGTTTACTATACTCCAGCAGGCCGTGATATACGTCTGTCTTTTTTTTTTCCCCCCGGTCTATAAATGCGAACTTAAAACAAACGGTAAGGTTATGTAATGATTTATTTTTCATTTTAATATTTTAACAATATTATTTATATAACATATTGCAGTAATAACATCGGCATCTGGAATCTTGTTGATTTTTTCACAGCTTCCTTAATGTTACTTGCATCACGAATGCAGTAACTTTAGTGGAGTTGTAGAGTTTACTTAATTTTTGCAAGTATTTAAAAACAATAATTAACAGTGCAATTTAGGTGAAATTGTAGTGGTAAGTTTCCAATTTATAATTATTACTATATTGAACGTCTCTAAAAATAATATGTTAAAAGCCTAAAGCAGTAAAATCAATATGTCACTTAAGCGGTAAGAAGAGGGAAATTGTTATGTGTGTTAGGTTGGGAATACTGAATGTGGAATTTTAGACTTACCGCGGATTGGTTTTGTGCGGAAACCAAGCAAATACGCACGATCTCGCACAAAGGTCTTTTTCCCTCCAGCCTCCCAACTAACACTCTATATGCATTTCTGGATTAGGCAAGGCTGGGAATATGAATCTTAAATACAGGTGCTACAAAGTCCAACATCTCAGTTGTTCCATTTTTACCCCCTCAATTTGGGATATGTATAAATAATTATTTTAGATTTCCATTACATCAAATTTACACTTTCCTTTTCTCCATGATATACAGTAGAACTTCGGTTTTTCATCCCCCCAGTTATCAGTTTTGTGGATTAACCATCTGTTTCGTTGTTTTTTTTTTTAATAAGCAAACAGTATATAAGAAACATGAATCACCAAAGGAAAATCTAATGCCTACAAGCACAACAGTACAAAATGCTGTGAGATATCCAGTTGTTTTCCCAATCATAGCACTAATGTCATGTCTCATCTTTAGAAAAAAACAGGTATAGTTCATAATTTAAAAAAAAACTGCTGCAAAGTATTTTAATTTTAGTAGGTTATTTTACGACACTTTATCAACATCTTAGGTTATTTAGTGTCTGAATGAGATGGTGATAATGCCGGTGAAATGAGTCCGGAGTCCAGCACCGAAAGTTACCCACTATTTGCTCATATTGGGTTGAGGGGAAAAAACCTCAACCAGATAACTTGCCCCAACCGGGAATCAAACCCGGGCCACCTGGTTTCATGGCCAGACGTGCTAACTGTTACTCCACAGGTGTGGACGTTGCAAAGTAACATCTATATATATATATATATATATATATATATATATATATATATATAATTTGAACTGGTAATGGAAATTACGGGAAAACAGCTCGACGGATTTTAATAAATGACCCCTCATTTTGAAGCTTGGAACTCAAAGTTTTTCGGAAAAATAGTAATTTTCAGTGAAATGTCAATTTTTAAACATAATTTTCCTATTTTCCAAAATTCATCTGTCGTCAGTTTTGAGAACTAGCTAATAGCATTCACGGCCGACTTGATATACCCTTCGCTTTTTTGTAAAGGAGAAGCGAGGCGAGCATCAAGTCGGTCGTGTTGAATTTAAGAATAAAACAAAACATATACTATAGTAAACAATATTACACGAAGGCCATGATCTGCAAGAATGCTGACATATTTAGAGCTCAAATTAAATTGGTTATTAAAAATTTAACTTACTAAAAATAATTTACAGGTTCAATTCTGTGGTGTGTAATTTTCTGGGTACAGCTGTATATTGGATATTAAAAACTACAAAACTTGAGGTGGTTTGATGAAATATTATTGTAGTTAATGCCATGATGTGACTATTTTTCATTAATTATGCATATTGATGCTATATTGATGATATGAAAGTGAAGCGTTTTGGGGTTATATAAGTAGATGTAGAGAATAACTTAAATTAGATTTTGATTTCTATATTTTACTGAGTGGCGGCTATATAGTATATATAGTAATATGTTACTGACAGCTATAAAACTTACGTAAGATAATAATATTATTAAAAATAAAATATTTTTATAATTATTAATCGAGTGGGGTTGGGTCTTTTTCATATATTTAATGGTGGTGTGGTGTATTTATATGCGTGGTTCTCTTCAGTATTGGCTCGAGAGACAGAGAGAGTATCTTTCATTGTTATGGAAGCAAATAACTTTCCGAATGTCTGGTATTCTTCGTTGAAATTAAATCTGAAAAATGTTTATTTGAACGTCTAATGAACTTAGTTTGCAGCATTTGCTGCACAAGCCACTAGTTAAACTATAATATTATCTAACTAAAATGGGTTATCCGTTATTTCCGGTTAACAGTCAACCTCTTCCTCTCCATTATGATAATTGAGGTTCTACTGTATAATTTAGCTAATGGCGCATGCAAACACGAAATGGTAACATAAAAAAAATATATTAATACTAGTTCTGAGACTGAGAATTACCTGTTTAAGACGGCTTCGTATCTCAGGATAAACATCTCCCAGTGACTCTGCCACGTGATTGGTTAATTCTGTCACAAGCCCACTCTCCACTCCAAACTTCTGTTGTGACACCAGCATTGCTTTTCGCATGATACGGCGCAGTTTATAGCTGTAATAAACAAAAGGTAAAGCAGAACTCTTATTTAACGTTTTTCTGTGGATATAGAATAATTAACCTTAAATGGAGGTTGTGTGTTTGTTGTCTACTACACTACACATTAGAAATTCAAAACAACAAATCCATAAATTTTCTAGACATCACAATAACAAAAGTAGACAACAAACACACATTCAAAATATACAGAAAACCCACAACAACAACAACACACATACACAACACATCCAACCACCCAACACAACACAAACAAGCTGCATTCCGAACAATGGTACACAGACTACTCAACATACCAATGAACCAACAGGATTACAACGAAGAACTAAACACAATCAAATACGTAGCACAAGAAAACGGATACAACCCCAACATAATAGACAACATAATACGTAAGACAAAACAAAACCACAAAAAATAGAAGAATACAACACAAACACAAGAACACAAAAAATACATCACACTAACATACGAAAACAAATACACACATAAAATTGCAACCTCATTCAAGAAATTAAACTACAACATCGCATATAGAACAAACAACTTCAACACACAAACAAACAAATACAACCACACAGGCGTATACAAACTCAAATGTAACACCTGCAACAACTTCTACATAGGACAGACAGGCAGATCATTTCAAACACGTTACAAAGAACACATCACAGCCATAACAAAATTACAAAACACCTCCACATATGCAGAACATATCACAAATGCCAACCACACCTACAGAGACATCAACACAGACATGGAAATACTGCACATCCAACCAAAAAGCCAGAAACTAAACACACTAGAACAATATGAAATTTACAGACACACGAAAACACACTCCAACGATATTCTCAACACACAACTCAATTTCAAAACACATACACTCTCTTCAAACCAATAAATGGATTCGGAACACCTCAAAATCTGTGCTTCATTGGCTGGTCATGATAATATCTTTGAAAAATATTGGAGTGCAAGAGGTCAAATGACTTTATTGTCAAACGCCTGGCATTAGAAAACAACAACAACACTCTTTGACTCTACACTTCAAACACACCTATACAGGAAACAAGAGGCGCCAAGACCAACAACGACCAGTTCCAAAGATGACCGAAAATAGGTCGAAACATGTTAACAAGGTACGTTAATAATATCTAACACAAGAAAGTTCTTATCATTCATATTCCGAAATATTTTTAACGTAAAATGCGGGTTTCACAGCAAAGAGGAGAATGTTAAATCGAATTTAAAAATACATTAATCATATGTAATAATTATTAGGACCTTGGAAAATTTAATGTTAAATGTGGAAAAACGTTAAATGGAGGTCGCCTAAATTGGGATTCTACTGTAGATAAGCATAAAATCCACACATTATTATCACCCTCACAGTTATCCTTCAAGAATTTAGACTAATATGGCCTGTTCCAATCACCAAATGAATTCCATCTGATATTCTCTTTAGAGGCCAACCAATTAATTATTTGTTTCTTCTTTAGTTTACATTGTAAGGTTTTACAGAGTCACTTTATTCATTTGTGAGCAGGGGCGGATGCAAGGGGGGGGGGATTAAGGGGATATATCCCCTCCCGAAATTTTGAGAAAAATACGAAACAAGAAACAAAAAATAATATTAATTTTAATTCGTGAATGTACATAGGAATTAGAGAGTTTTCCACGTAAATTCTCTTTGCTAAAATGTTAAATTCCAAGAACTGCAGGAAGACAAACAAAGCATTCTTACTTCAAGACAGAGAGTCATGAAGAGTATTTTAGGCTTTTAATTTTCCTTCTCTTCTTAGACTATTTCATTAGTCAGCTCAAGGATAGGTTTTTAAATCATAAGGGAATACTAAAGTCCATACAAACTTTTCTGCCTAAAACCATAGTGCGAGCATCAGATGAAGATTTAGAAACTAGTGTTGAGGCTATAGTAAATCAGTGGCCCAATGATGTTGATGCATCACCAAAGTCTTTCTTCAATGAATTGAGGATGCGGAGAAGAAATTTCCTTGATCAGAAAAATCTTCACATAGTGCCTACTGATTTTATATCATCTTTGAACAGGTGCAATGAAATTGTTTTTCCCTGCACTCACAAGGCGCTGAAACTTTACTGCACGTTGCCTGTAACTACAGCAACACCAGAACGGTCATTCTCAACTTTGCGGAATTTGAAGACTTACTTGAGGAGCACGATGGGATCAGACAGATTAAATGGACTGGCCTTGATGTATATACATAAAAATGTAGAAGTAAGCTCATGAAGTACTGGATGAAATGTCTAAGAAGCCTCGTCGCCTTCTTCTGTAAATGCCATTCTGTCACTGTTTTTGTATTGCAGTCATTGTAAATGTTAAAATTAAAAAATTATGGTTTATTTAACAACGCTCGCAATTGCCGAGGTTATATCAGCGTCGCCGGTGTGCCGCAATTTTTTCCCTCAGGACTTCTTTTACATGCCAGTAAATCGACTGATATGAGGCCTGTCGCATTTAAACACACTTAAATGCCATCGAGCTGGGTTGGGGTAGAACCTGCAACTTCGAGCACAAAAGGCTATACCGGCTACGCTACTCAGGCCAACTTGTAAATGTTTGTGACTCGGAAACAAATTGTGAGTATATAAACTTATTTCGCATTCCTCCATTTTTACTATCTCCTCAAATCCCTCCCCGAAAAAAAATCCTGCGTCCGCCCCTGTTTGTGAGATATGTTACCATCAGTTTATCTTTTTTTACTTGGTTATTTAACGATGCTCTATCAACTACTGCATCAGTTTATCTTATATTTATATTTTTGTTGTGAACCATCTCTAAGTAACCTACTTGGGATGACCTAATGTCACGCTTTTTACATTACTGGTTCAGCTTTACATTGACAATTTGTCACACACTGCAGTTTGCAAACAATACGAGCAACTTGAGTACCTGCTTGCAAACACCTTCTTTTTCCCCACTCCGCCAAGGCAAAGGGTGTAGATATAGGTGTCACGTGTCTGTTTTTTATACAAGACACTTGATTCAAATAAAAATCTTTAACAATAATAGCTGAAAAAAAGAGTCTACTCACTTTTGATCTGGGAACATGCCGTCCGCCAATGCAACTGTCATCATCCTGGTGTGATCAGCAAGTATTCTGTATCCCGTATCAATGCCAGCATCATCCTGGTCTCCAAAGCGTCCCTGATAAACTGGAACATTCCTACAATACTGAATCACATTAAAATTATAGTCGGCATTACACTACCACTACCGGGAACAGACTTTAACAGCTTAAAATTTGTTAAACAGAACTTCAAACAGGATGAACAATTTATAGAATATTGCTAATAGCTACGGAGCGGATTCCTATGTAATTAAATATTCTTTTTGCGTATGATAAAACACAATTAACGAAGTTAAACATTCCGAACATGAACTTTCAAGTTTAAAATCCGAATTTTATTTCACATAAAAACACACATTTTCACAAAAAAATTATATAAATACATATTTTCAGGAAATCTATTATAAACACATAAATCTTTGAGTTTTTTTTTTACTTAAATAATTTTTTTACAAGAACTTTTAAATATTTTAAAACTAAATCAATCATGTCACTCAGAAGTACGTTATCTTTTTAAGAATTCTTGGTTGCTTCGTGTTTCTAAGCGCTGTGTGGTGTATCCGTGATCCATTTTTCTAATAGTATCGCCTCAAGTTCTGAGAACTGCTAGGCAGCAATCAATGTTATTATTCGAGAATAAATTAACATGGACAAGGAGGAGAGATCTTGCAACACATAATTACGAATGTTTATTGTTGCTGAAGATGATTTCATTCCACGCTTTGTTTGTGAAACACAACAGATAAGAGCTCGGGTATGAACATTATTTAATTTAAACAAATCTCTGACCTCTCGCTCATGTCTATCAAGTAAGGCAATATATCTTGTGATTCCCTGTTATCGGGCTTCGTCAATCAATATCCTTGAAGATACACTGAAAGATGGTTGTTTAAAAAACGATTTGGCTTTCCTATTAGCAAATCTAAGCTTTTTGTGTGACTCCATAAAAAAACTCGAAACATCCAAAAACCTGTTGTCTGAAACAGGGAGGTGCGTGCTGTGAAAATTAAACTAGACTCGCTACCAGGTTCAGAAGTACAAGTACTAAGGGACAAATTCCAGAATGTGTTTGGGAAAAACAGTGGATATAAAAAAATGTGTAAAGTTGCTCTCAAGTATTGGAGGGTGTGCCTGTAGGTGAAATTGACAGTGTTTGTGTTTGTGACATTCCTCTCTCTTTAAATATACACGTCTGATGTCCTATGACGTGGAAAGATCGTTTTCACAGTATAAGTCGTTGTTGAGAGATAATCGGCATGCATTTGTAATGGAGAATTTGAGATGACCTTTGTTGTTCACTGCAATTCTTGGCCAACTACTAGCACTCAAGTGTGGCTGGTGAGAACATAGTAACATTTTTTTTTTATTTTTAGCAAATATTTTCGTACTTTTTAGCACATAAAAAATAAATATATTTAAAATTTTTAGCACATCAAAATCCGCTCCCTACTAATAACTTCTTAAATTTTAATTTTACAAAAAAATAGTTCTATACAAAAATTGTTGGAGATAAGCCATACAATAATACCTGTGTTCGAAAAAAATGACTTATTCAGGCATACAGGGTGTGACAGTAAACCTTATTTTTTAAATGGTATCCTATATTAAAATTTACATATTCCAAATCTCCATTAAATTTTACATATGAATGTGTAGAAATTTTACCCATTCATCCATTTCAGTCTTTTAACTATTTATTAAACTTGTTTCGTGAACTTCAAACTTGAAACAAATTAGTACATTATGCAACGAGCCTATAATGGTAGTAATTAAGAAGCGAGTATAAATGTTTATGAAACGAGCGCAAGCGAGTTTCATAATTTTCATATGAGCTTCTTAATTACCATTATAGGCGAGTTTCATGCGACTTTTTATGCTCGACTATATTTCTAACTTGATATTATTAATTTTATTTGTATCTAACTGACCTTGAGCAATACCTTGTAAATTGTAAGATGTGCGCAGACGCGAAAGAATTGATTTTTTCCGAGGAACAGATGTCCACATTGACCTTGATAGCCTATAAGAACTTACAGAGTAAACTAAATATTAACTTTGATATAACATTGAAATTAAATTAGACATTGAAAAACGAGATGACAAATTGAATTTATTTGAATATTATTTACAATTAACGCTAATTATTATAGTAACAGAACATAATCTTCTGCGACATTATTGGATTTCCAGCCTCCGTGACTTTTCGATTGCATATCCGAGAATAATCGATACTTGCGGTTTTATAACGGTACAAAGCTGACTTGTCATTGGCTGAACACCTGTACTTTAATGAGTAGGTGTACTTTAATGACATGCATTAAAGGACTGCTACCAGGTGTATAATTACTACATTTCGGCATGGTCGAGCATAAAAATATGTAAAATCATGTTGAGTAAGCCCAAGGCTTCTAAACTTCTCATAGGTTGCATTATTATCGAGCTTGTTGGCGAGGGATCGACGGGGAAAGGAGAGCGATTCTGACGTCACAAGATAACTGAGCACACCAAAGCTCAAATGCTTCAAAGCAGTATCTCGTGTTTTTTTCATGTTTATGTTGTTTTGAATGCATTATGCCAGTCAAATTATGTTGCGGTATGCAACAATTCTAACGATAAAAATAAAGAGTTGTCTCTCTTTACTATTTCTAAAGATTTAGGAATTAGAAAAAAAATGGATAATTGCGTGCAAAAACGGGATAAATTCAATCCTGATACAAGCAGATTATGCTCTGATCATTTTAAAGATGACGATTTTGTTCCTGATTTTCAAGCAGCTTTAATGAAAATCAAGCCGAAGCGACCGACAATGTTAAAGCCTACAGGTAAGTTTAAATAAATCATATAGCTTACATTAATACCAGCTTTGCATAATAATTAGATTAAGTTCATCTATGTTAACCTTCAAATTATTATTATTTTCTTTCTGTTGTAATCTTTGCTGGGTCGTACATTACTTACAAAATAATCATGCTACTTATACTAATAGTTGCATACCAAAAGGGTGAAGAGTTAGCGACTGATACCAGTAATTTTTTTTCGCTATAATTCTGATTATATTGATTTTATATTAACGATTTATGACATTTTGTCCTTATGGCATATTCAGTGGGTTAATCATAAAAGCCTCCAGTGACAATTCATTGTTGATTTATAATGATTATTGCAAATGAACATGTGGCTGACATTTCATTACCGATACACGCTCCTTTTTCCAAACTTTAGAAAGAGATATTAAAAAACATTCAATGTTAGGATTTTCATAAACACAAGACTGGAAACTAGCAGGCGAAAATGGACGGCAGGCACTGAGAGCAGACGAACTGTTAAGAAATACAGAAAAATAATGCCATGACAAGTGTAAGTACAGTTTTTATATACACGGTATGAACACTTTCAAAGTATTTATATTACTAGCCATACCCGTGCGCTCCGCTGCACCCGTTAGAAATGAATATAAAGTAATTACATAATTAAAATAGGATATTTGATCCAGGGAACATTCGTGTTTGATAGAAGGATAAATCGTTTATTATGTTACTAAATTTAAATTGTATTAAAAAAATTAAAATGCGATCATTTTGATCCAGAGACCACTCATTTGGTCATAAAAATTATTTTAGGAAATACAGGAAACGAATGCCTATCAAGTTTTCTGTGCATAAGAAGCTATTTTATCTTACCTGTACTCGATTCACTCAGAAGTTACTGTAATAACATTATAGCATTATGTCCATCTAGAGAAACTACACTTTCCAATGGTGAATTAATAATTAATTATACAAATCGGTTAATTTAGCTTCTGATATTACTTCATACAAGCACAGAAACATTGTCTGTAGGCTATGTTTCATAGCTTTCGATTGTTGTGTCCAAGGCCCCTTGTAGACGAAGTCATTTGTTTTTTTTTTATTTCATTACACCGCCTTAGATTGCATTGTTATTGTAATTTTGAAACTCATTTATCTCATTAAATAGCAGTCCTATCAAAATTTTTTTGCATGGAATAAAACTTATCGGAAATTATTTTTAAAGAAACTTTTGTTATGTAATATTTTGCACTAAAATTAATAATAAGCGAGATATTTCGATTTCTTTAATTCAAGCCCCCTTATAATCCCCCTTTTAAATAAAATATTTTGAATACCATATAGCCTAAATTCTATGTTACAACGAACTTAATTTATATCCCAATTTTAATATAAATCGGTTCAGCCATTATCGCGTGAAAAGGTAACAAACATCCAGACAGACAGACAGACAGACATACATACATACATACAAACAAAAATTTCAAAAAAGCGATTTTCGGTTTCAGGGCGGTTAATTATATATGTTAGGACCAATTATTTTTGGAAAATCGGAAATTACCAGAAAAATTTCGGCTACAGATTTATTATTAGTAAAGATGCCATGATATGTACACAATTGGTTTATACCAATTGTAATGTTTTTATTTCAGGTGGTTATGTTTATAATGTACGCTGATGTCGCTATCAATTTGAAAATAAAGGACCAATGAGCATGGACTCTTCGCGCATCATAAGCCAATTAGTCATTTGATTGGTTAATGAAAAATGAGATAACCTATTGAGTGTATAGAAGCCTTGGAGTAAACCATAAAAGTAAACAAAACACTATCGCTAACCAAACTTGACAACAGATGCTTAAAATGAAAATCATTCATAGCCAAACAATGTCCCATTCAGTCACGAAAACAGTCCATTGTAGATACAAGATGAAACAGATGAGTCATGTACATATATGGCTGTCCAGCATGTACTACAGTAACTTAGTTTGTGTTGATGTGTACATCCATATGGTATAAGGCTAAGTACGAAAAAAATAAAATAAAGAATAGCACATTGATTCTAACCTTATGAATAGCGCTGAATAGAGGCCGAAATAGATCAGTATCATAGTTGGATCTCTTTCCTTGAAGTACTGCAACAAGACGTTCCAGACCCATACCAGTGTCAACGTGGCAACAGGGCAGCTCTTTTAAACTTCCATCAATATTCCTAAACACACAAAATTCAATCCCTAACAAAATGGAAACCAAGTGTGGAAATGCTTCTAATAAAGAATATAATTTAAAATAAACTGGCATGTAATAAAAAAATAACTTAGTGGTATTAGGATTCATGTAATAACAGCTTTTAAAAGTGAATCTGTGTAAACTGTAAAGGCACAGTAAAACATGCAGAGTCATACATTTATTATTTTTACACCAAACAGAATTAAATAATCCAAACGAATTAAATAGAAATATTGATAAAATTTAATTTTGGAAAACGTATTATATATCTTTCACGTGTTAAATTTTATGTTACCTTGTTATCATGTTTCGGCCTGCTATTGACCATCAGAACTGTTCGTTGCTGGTTTTGGCGCCTTTTGTTTTGTTTCCTGTGGGGGTGTGTTTGTGTAGTTTAATGTGGAGTCAAAGAGTGTGTGTGTTCTGAAATTGGGTTAACATAATCACAAAAAACATAAGAATACAACACAAAAAATACATCACACTAACATACGAAAACAAAAACACACACAATATTGCAACGTCATTCAAGAAATTGCATACAGAACAAATAACACTCTACAAAAACATCTCAACACACACACAACACAAACAAACAAATACAATCACACAGGCGTATACAAACTCAAATGTAACATGTGCAACAACTTCTACATAGGACAGTCAGGCAGATCATTTCAAACACGTTACAAAGAACACATCACAGCCATAACAAAATTACAAAACACTTCCACATATGCAGAACACACCACAAATGCTAACCACACCTACAGAGACATCAACACAGACATGGAAATTCTACACATCCAACCAAAAAGCCAGAAACTAAACACACTAGAACAATACGAAATATGTTGTTGTTGTTGTTTTCTAATGCCAGGCGTTTGACAATAAAGTCATTTGACCTCTTGCACTCCAATATTTTTCAAAGATATTATCATGACCAGCCACTGAAGCACAGATGTCGCTATCAATTTGAAAATAAAGGACCAATGAGCATAGACTCTTCGCGCATCATAAGCCAATTAGCCATTTGATTGGCTAATGAAAAATGAGATAACCTATTGAAGCCTTGGAGTAAACCATAAAAGTAAACAAAACACTATCGCTAACCACGAAATATACAAACACACAAAAACACATCCAAATGAAATTCTCAACACACAACTCAATTTCAGAACACACACTCTCTTTGACTCCACATTACACTACACAAACACACCCCCACAGGAAACAAAACAAAAGGTGCCAAGACCAGCAACGACCAGTTCTGATGATGGCCAATAGCAAGCCGAAACATGTTAACAAGGTAACATAAAATTTAACACGTGAAAGATATATAATACGTTTTCCAAAGTGATATAATGTTAAAAGTTGTGTAATCAAGATGTATAAGGATAAAATTTCATTTCATTCATAATTTTACAATCAAAGACATCTTAGCAAATTAGTTACAATTTATTGTCTTAATTATATTATTAATAATTTCATTATTCAAATAACCTTATATTCTAGGAGATCCAAGAAAACTGATATCGAAACAGGCGACATAAAATCAGATCTAAACATATATGAATTACATGCACAAGTGAAGGATAAAGATATTGATAGACATCACAGCTGCAAAAAATTTACGAGAAGTGATTTCGTTGTTTGCCATATTCTAGGTATTGGGACAAATTTCAGAGTTTTCAAGTTGTTATTTGTCTCATGGGATTCATTTTACCTTAGCAATTCCGTAATACTGATATAATTTCAAACTGAATTCTAGTGGTATTTTAAGAGACATTCCACTAATCAGTTGTGAATGACCTGTCTCAATTTTCTTTATTTTGTAAAAACATTCCCTTTTACATCATCAGAAATATCCGCATTCCCATATAATTTTACTTGTAGAAACATCTCTATGCACAAAAGGAAACTTTGTGGACAAAAAAAAAGTGAGAGGAAATTCATCAAATCTCTATAATTGCGTGAAACATTTATGCTGTTCTTGATTATTATTGTGAGAATTATTGAGATTGTAAAAGTGTTTGGGATTTGAAATAAAAGTTTGATATTTCTTTTCATTTCTGTCTTCATAGTCCCCACATTTAAATTTAATAGCCTCGTTAATTACTTCATAATTGTGTCCTCATTCCATGAGACCAGTCTCGAGATAACAATGAAATTGATAGTCGAAACGATTCACACAACGATTGATGCCAATGAGTTGTTAGGAATTGAGGTGTTTTCTGAAATAACAACTGAATGTACCTATTTAATGTCGTTTTTCCATTTCCAGCATATATTGAATACTTAATAACACATTTTCCTTCTAACAAAATATTATTTCCTTGCAACAAACACAACCAACGTCCTCTAGAAACATTTTAAATGTTATACGAACTCTAAAATGTTTGGTGCTCTGTATCTCAAATTTAATATTTTGCAGTTAAATTCTTGTTTCAGAGAATGCCTCAATTGCAATGAATAATAATGTCATAACAGAGAACTGGTTCATTTGGAAATTACCATATATACGCAAATCATCATCATCATCATCAGGGAACGGATTTATATGGACTAAAAATATATGAAATATGTAAATATATATGTAGTTATTTTTACCAAAATATGGAATTAAATATGGATTTTTACCAAAATATGGAATTAAATATGGACTTAAAATTATAAAAAAATGACTATGTACGTTAAATATTGGTACATTTTAATCAAGCTAAACAAAAAATATAATGGACGTACCTTATCTTCCAATGTAGTTTCAACAAAACACAATTTTTATTGTCTGTTACCATAACAATAGGTTACAAACATTTCTTTCAAGTGCTGAAAAGTGAATCTTCTTCTATTGTCTCTGAGGATAGATTTATACTGACTAAAAGAGCGTTCGACGTCACAAGAAGTAACTGGTACATAATTCAATTTCACAATGTCTGCTGGGGATAAGTCCAAGTTAATCTTCACTGTTGATTCACCACTCATCACAGCAACAACCTTTTGTAGTTCTTCATATCCAGGGTTTTTTGAAAGTACAGTGTCCACCTTAGCTCTTACTGCATCTGCAACTTTACCTCTACCACGATTCAGTTGTTCCACAGTACTATTTATAATTTCAAAACTTTCAGATAGTGAAAGGTGCCTATTTTGGAGACTTTTGAGCGTTTTTATGATGCATGAAAATGTATGCTGAATGTGAGCTAAGTCATTCTTCACACTTATGTCACAGGTAACTGTTTTCGCAGTATCAATTGAGACTGCATCTTCAGAGTCCAATGCAAGGAGAACATTGTTAATAGAGTCTATATGTTCGGCATAATATTCAACTGCTTCTAGCCATGTACCCCATCTAGTTAAAATTGGCTTTGGTGGCAATGGAATTTCAGGGTACATTTCTTTCAACACGTTAACTCTACTGGGAGCTTTGAGAAATACTTTTTTCACTGATGAAATCAACAAATCTACTTTAGGGAAATTGTCTCTGACCACTTCTGCCACACGATGAAATGCATGCGCCACACAAGTAAAATGAGTCAATTTAGGATATACAACAGATAATGCTTGTCCAGCTTTGACCATATAAGGGGCAGCATCGCTAATAAAGAATAACACATTATCGTACATAATACCCTTTGGCCACAGGATACCCATAGCTTCGTTGAACAGTTTAACTATAGTTTTGTTATTGCACTTTTCTAGAACATCACAATGTAAAAGAATTCGTTCAGAATATTGTTCACTTAACAAACCGATAACTACATTACCAACAAGTCTACCTTCTTTGTCGGGAGTCTCATCAATGGAAACCCAAATTGAACTATCTTTAATTTCATCTCTTATCTTCTGTATTGTCTCATCGTAGATGGATGGAGCATACGTCTTCCTAAGTGTTGACTCATCCGGGATTGTATGTTGAGTATATTTTTCAAGGAATTCCCTGAAGACCTTATTCTTTAGTTTGTAGAGAGGAATATCAGCAGAGATGAGAGAACGGCACAGGTCGATGTTAAACTCAGATCTTACATTCGATGTTGTTGGTTGTGTTAAAAACAATTGTCTCTGCTTGGAATTTAGTTGTTTGTTGGCCTGATGTTTACTAGTTGTAATGTGTTGTTGCACCAGGAACTTTTGTGTAGATGATACTGCACACTGACACAAATTACAAAATAATATTTTATTGTCAGTTGATAAACCATCTTCTTTAAATTCTGAAATGTAACTTGTTAGTTTTGATTTTAAATTGACTGAATGACGTACTTTTGGCATATTTACCGTCTTTATAGTATGATTTACAAAACTGAACCTATGTGTACTCTGACTGGCATTTAACTGTTGAGCTGCACAACTGAAGTCTGTTAAAAATTTTAAATTAAATTAATACAGTTTTGTAACTTACTTTCCCATTGTTGATAGGACTGCTAATTTTCAAATAACTCTGATGTTAAAGGGATTACTGAACATGTGTTTAAATCTCTATTGTTGAAATGTATTTTTAAAAGTTAATGGAATTTTGTTTTGTTTTATTGTTAAACCTAATATAATATGGACTGTTTTATATGAAATATGGAAAATATATGGAAATTAACGAAAATATGTACTAAACTCTAAAATATGGAAAAATATGGAAAATAAAAGTAGGATTTTTCAACCCTACACATTGTGAAACATAAAGATAATGCAAAATATAAATTATATTAGCTTTATAAGTAAATATGTATTTACATATAAATCCTTTCCCTGATCATCATCATCATCATTGGCGCTACAGCCCTTGGTGGGCCTGGGCCTCCCTTAGTAATTGTCGTCATCCGTCTCTATCTTGTGTAGCAGCCTTCCAATTCTTGCACCCCAACTTTCTGGCATCCTCTTCCACTCCATCAATCCATCGCAAGTGCGGTCGACCTCGTCTTCTCTGACCTCCCGGATTTGTTATTACAATTTTTTTGCAAGGTTCACTTGGGTCCATGCGTATTACATGTCCTGCCCACCTCAATCTGCTAGTTTTAACTGTATTGATTATATTTGGCTCTCCTAGAAGTCTATATAATTCATAGTTGCATCTCCTCCTCCAGAGACCTTCCTCAAATGTTGGGCCATAGATCCTTCGCAGAATCTTTCTTTCGAAAATCTCCAGTCTTTTTTCATCATTTTTGGAGATTGACCACGTTTCTGCCGCATATGTCAAAACTGGTCTCACTAATGTTTTGTAAAGAATAACTTTTACTTTCCTGGATAGAGCATGCGAACTAAAGTGATATTTCAAGCCGAAATATGCTCTGTTTGCTTTCATTAATCGATTAGAGATTTCTTTGGACATGTTATTATCGCTAGTGACCACTGATCCTAAATATGTAAAGTTGTCAACTTTCTCAAAATTATAATCTGATATCTGCAGGCTGTCTATTTTGTCAACTATCTTTCCATTATCTGCCAACATATATTTTGTTCTCCTCTCGTTGATAATAAGGCCTATTTCTTTTCCAGCCTGTTCCAAGGAAAGGAACACTTGCTTTACATATTTCACGGATCTGCCAATAATGACAATGTCATCCGCAAATGCCAATATTTGTGTGGATTTATAAAAAATGTTGCTCCGTGTTTGCACTTCAGATTTCCTGACGACACTTTCCAATGCAATATTGAATAGGAGGCATGCTAACGCATCTCCTTGACGAACTCCATTGTGTATTTGGAATGGTTTCGATGTTAGGTTCTGTATTTTAACTTGGTTGTATGTGTTACTCATTAGCAATTTAACCATTCTAATTAATTTAGTTGGGATATTCAATTCTTCCATTGCCACGTAGAGCCTTTCCCTATTAATACTATCATAGGCACACTTAAAATCGATAAAAAGCAGATGAATTGGGATACAAAATTCCTTCATTTTTTCTAATATTTGTCGTAAAATAAAAATCTGGTTAATTGTAGATTTTCTGGTGCGAAACCCTGTTTGATAGTATACGCAAATACTCCGCGCATATTTTTCTGAAATTTAGCGAAGAAAAACTGGGGTGCATACATTATTTAAAACACAAATTACAGCCAATTTTATTTGTTTTTATTTTTTGCTTTAATTTTTCTCTCCTAAAATCAGGGTGCATGGATTATTCAATGGCGCGGAGTATTTGTGTATATACGGTAATACCACAGTTAAGTACAGTAGACCTTGGTTATAACGACATCTACGGGACCTTGAAAATTATGTTGTTATAAACGAGTGTCGTAGTAACCGAGATTCATATGTATTATCAGTCTAGTGAGGTGGAAAATGAAAAATAATAAATATAATATTAGGCTTATTTTAGATTTATGTATTCACTTTTAAGCATACCATGAACACAATAAAATACATGTACAATTATAAATACAGTATTCTGTATTAAAACAGTTTGTTCATTACTCACAAACTTATTTACTGAGGAGTGAAGTAATCAGTCATTTTACTCTGTTGTCTCCTACTTGCCCAATATACACTTTCTAAATTAAATTCTATGTTCATTATTTCAGTTGCAATTTCACTGCTCCTTCTCCTACCTTCATACTCCCTCCTCTAGCTTCATAGAAATGTTCACAATTCTAATGGCTTCTAAAGTGCCACTCACTTCTTTTAGTGGCCATACTGCGTTAAAATGCGTGCAGTTAGTGAAACTTTCTGTCGAAACTGACCGCATGCAGGTATCATTAATATCACATGAATTCGGGCAGGTTACAATGGGATGGGGAATCTGCCTGGTCTATGATAGAAGGGAACAGTAAAGGATTTGCCAGATTTCAGCAAAATATTTCTTAAAATACTTTAGTTCTTAGAAAACTGTATTCCAAACTGAGGTTGAAAATGACGTTATATGCGAGGTAGACGCATATGCGTTTGTCGTATTAAGCAAGGTAGAAAAGCATATGTTTTATGGGGAATTAGTTGGGACCACAGAATATTTGACGTTATAGGTGAGGTGTCGCACAAAACGAGGTCGCTATAACCAAGTTCTACTGTATTTCAGAATTACACAATTTTTTTCGATAGGCTATGTATGATTCTCGCAGTATTCAGAAAAAGTGTTTAACTTTAATTCATTCATGGGTTCATGACAATCTATAATTTTCGTTTTCAGATTTTTAAAAATGAACACTGAAGTAAAATTACAGAATAAAAGCCTCTGGCCAGCCAAAAAATGTTGATTTTTCATTTGACCCTCCTGTAAATAAATTTACCCATCCACTCTTAGTCTAGTGGCTACCACACTTTGCACTGGAATGAAGATATGAGAGTTCAAATCCAACCAAGCAATAAAAATCTTTTAACATGACTCAAAGAAAAAGAAAGCTAGAAAGCCCGTACCATATATTTATGACAAAAAAAAACCCTGGCACTGAACAACAGGGCGTCATACAAAATTTAGTGGCCATTCATTGCCCTCGTTAAAATTCAACTGTAAAGGCAGCATAAGTGTGTGTGGCTTTGTCTCACCCTCTATTCACCCAATCACTACAAGACACCAACCTTTACTTTCTCATGCAGTGAAAGACACATTTAAGATTATTTTTTCTCTAAAAATACAGGTCCTTAGTTGTAATACCTGCATCCAAAGGTAGTACCAAACACAGAAGATGAACCATGCATCAAATTTGTACACAAAACACTTCCTGCCAAAATTACCTGTCATACTGTATGAAGACCAGATTCCAGATCTCTGTGAGGTCGTCATGTCCCTTGTTGACCCTGTCTGCTGCTTGCTTCCGGCCGGCAATGTGGTCCACATGAATCTCTGTGCATGGACCACATGGTCCACTCACTCCCATTTCCCAGAAGTTGTCATCTGAACCAAACGGCATAATGCGATCTGATGAAACACTGGGCAGGCAAATGGAAAAAAATATGCCATCACACAAACTTGTACATAGAATACTGCTGATATTACTGACAATTTCTACTCTACACTTCCTTTGTAGTCTACACTACATTTTCCTCTTAATTAGTTTAAATACACTAGTGCCTTGGAATGTGTCTGTACACCGAATTTTGACAAAAAATGAAATTTTGGTTTTTATCGTTTTTCGGTAGTTTAATATGTGTAAAATGATATGATTTTATTTCTTCTAGTTGTAAGCTTTTAGCCCTATCTTCAGCAAAAATATTGTGGTAATTCTTAATGCAAAAAAATGTTATCAATGAAAATTTTTTTCTTGCCAACCGCTCAGTGGAATTTTAAATTTATTTAGCCAGTTGTGGCCTATAGCTAAAAGTATGTTACATAAGCTCTATTTTTTCTACATTTGTATCTTTTATAACTTCTGAGATAAGTGGACCCAAAATTGAGGAATTTAACATTGCAAGATATGAAAACTTTGACACCATTTTTCTGCATTTTCTTATTTTTTGTGGCTCTGGTACACTTTTCTCAGAAAGTATTGTACCCAGACGGCTGAAATTAATATACAACATCAATGTGATGACATTTTACACAGTAGGTTAAAAAATTTGTGTTTATTTCTATCTTCAGCAAAAATAAAAAATAATTTGTAGTAATTCTTAATGCAAAAAATGTTATCAATTTTTTTTTTGCCAACCGCTCAGTGGGATTTTAAATTTATTCAACCGGTTGTGTACATAAAGGTATGTTATATATGCCCTATTTTTTCTACATTTGTTTCTTTTATAACTTCTGAGAAAAGTGTACTCAAAATTGAGGAATTTAACATTGTAAGATATGGAAGTACAGACTCCCCTTAAGCAGGAACCAAAACGAAACTGGGAAACAGTTGACTCTTGTTATAATACCAGTACTTATAATTACCATAGCAACTACTAAAATATTTTAACTTACAGAAGACAAGTGCATTTTCTTGTTCTATATTCATGAAGAATACCAATTTTGTACAATGTACCAAGATAACTCTTTTCTGTGATATTTCAATGCAATAATTTACTAACAGTGGTCATTTACAGCTCTTACAGTCACAGCAAATGATGTATGATGACTTACTATCAATGCTGGACTTTTGCCTAAAAAGTGCAGGAAGAAAAGAAGCAGAGAAATAAGGCAAAAAGTAAGAAAATAAAAAATAATGGGAGGATGAGGGAAATTGAAGTCAGGAAGAAAGGCCAAGTGATAAAACAAGAGAGACATAAAAATCAGACCAAAAGGGGGAGATTAAAAGAAGAAAAACAAATAGAAAGGAGAAAAAAGAATGAATTAATTAAATTGGAAAAAGAAACATAAGAGAGGAAAAAACAAAAGGCGAGAAAGTGAAAAGTATAGGCAAACAAGAGAATGAGACAAAGATAGGAAAAAAGAAAAAGTGACAGAAGGAACAGAAAGAAATGGAGAGATAAAAAAAATTAAAAGAGAAGATAAAATGAAAGAAAATTAAAATGAAGAACGAGAGAAAAAAAATAGAAAAGACATATTAGGACAAAGAGGTAAAAAGGAGATCAAAACAATGAGAGAAAAGGAGAAGTTCAAAGCAGAAAGAAAGAGACAAAGAGAAATAAAGGTAAGAAGAAAGAGAATGAGAGCCACCTGTCTAGCTCAGTCGGCTAAGGCACTTGCCTGCTGATTTGGAGTTGTGCTTGAGGACGGGTTCAATTCCCGCTTGGCCTGAATACCTGGTTGCATTTTACCGAGGTTTTTCCTAACTGTAAGGCAAATGTCAGGTAATCTATGGCAAATCGTAGGCCTCACCTTATTACCACCAACTCGATCGATGCTAAATAACATCGTAGTTGATACAGCATCATTAAATAATCAATCAATCAATCAATCTTCTTAATGTATCCAGCTGTTTGCTGACAACATAAAGACCACTGTAGTCTATTCGGTTGTTGTTTTTCACTAGAAATGAGGGGTATTTTGATCGGTTCATTATAGATGCCTGTTGCTAGTAGCCAGAGTTGGGATGTAGTCAATATACACTGCAGGGCTGTGTCTTCTGCAACTGGTACTGATGATTTTATTTTACTTCTCTTGTGGTTTATGGATGGACAATATAGAAGAATGTGTTCCAGATCTTCATCATGATTATTACACCACAGACAGGTAGGATTATCAGAAATGTGAAATCAGTGTAGGTACAATTGAGTGACAATGTGACCTGTTCTGGCTCTTATTAAAAATGTTTGAACATGTCTGGGCAAGTTTTTGTACATTTCCAGGTCATTTGGTTTCTTTTGTACAGACTGTAAAATTTTTCCTTTGTCAGAAGAGAGCCAATTGCACCCTCTCATGGTTCCCACCTTGTCGTGGTGAGGGGGCTTAACTAGTTGTTTAATCTAACAAGTAACAAAGAGGTACCCACATAAGCTGCATTACCACCAACGCAGTCCCACTATATTTTTCACTGTTTATATTCATGGAGTCCCTCAGTGTAAAATTCTCCGTAGGTAAAATAGTCCCTCAATCGGATCTCCGGTAGGGACTGCACTGAGAGATGCCAAGAATCGTTAAATAACAAAGTAAAAAAAAATATAGCCTGCATATATATATATATATATATATATATATATATATATATATATAGGGTGTTTCAAAAATACGGGGCATAATTTCAGGTATGTATTTCCCACATGTAGACAATCAAAATAGTTCATTACAACATGTGTCCGGAAATGTTTCATTTCCGAGTTATGGCCTTCACAACATTGAAATTCACTGGAACGTTTTTCTTTCCGCAGGTCGTTGTCATTACAGAAGATGTTCAAAATGTCCACCTCCTGCTTGAATACAGACCTCACATCGATGTCTCATTGACCTGCGAACACGATCCCAAACTCCAGGAGTATTGCGTATGTCCTCAGAACATGCCACAATTCGATTCCGAAGGGATTCCAAATCAGGCACCGGAGACAAATAAACCAATGATTTTAAATGTGCTGATAGAAGGAGTCATGTTCACAGCCTCCAGAATCTCCTCCTGTACTTCTGGAGTTGTAGATCTTGGTCGTCCCCTTCCCAAACCAGGAGAGTTAAATTTTCCATACTCGCACAGACGTACAAATGTCTTCCGATCTGGACATTGTCGCTGTGGGTACCTCTCCTGGTACAAACGACGAGCCAGCGCAGCATTGCCGTCCGCCTTACCGTACATGAAGTGTATCTCTGCCAGCTCTTGATTTGAATACATGTCGCACAGTCTAACGCCTACACAACACTGAACGTAACCTTTGCCTTGGAATGAACTGTCAGAGTGCCCTCTTAATGTCTCCTTTGACGGCAACGACCTGCGGAAAGAAAAACGTTCCCGTGAATTTCAATGTTGTGAAGGCCATAACTCGGAAATGAAGCATTTCCGGACACATGTAATGAACTATTTTGATTGTCTACATGTGGGAAATACATACCTGAAATTATGCCCCGTATTTTTGAAACATATATATAAAATGAGAATGAGAAAGAAAAAAGGAGCAAAGGAATAGAGTAAAGGGGGCCAGAGAGAGATGTATAGGAAAATATACAGAGAAAGAAAGACAATAAGCAGAAAAGAAACAGATTAGACACAAAAAAGAAAAGCTAAAGACAAAGAAAATGAAGATTGAAAGAAAGAAGATAACCAAAAAGAAAGGTTGAAGAAAGAGCGAAAGGAAGAAACACGTGAAGAAAAGAAGCAAAAAAGAAAGGACAAGATATTAAGAAAAGGCTGAAAGAAAGAAAGATTATGAAAATAGACATTTTTGAAATGTTTATCTAAAATCACATCAACAATACAGCATTTTTTTATATTCAGATATGAATGCTTCAAAATAATGGTTAAGATTCTCAAGAATGGGTGAAAAAAATATTATTAATGCAGAATCTTTTTACTTATAAGGAAACTGTTGAACATACTTTCCTAACGAGTCTCTTCTAATAAGTACACACCCTATTTGCCTCCAGATGTCTCTAGTCTCCAAGTCGGGCCTCAAACCCATAGCAGGGTCACCTCCAAAATATGTGACATATAATCTGGATGGATGGAGACCATAACGGTCTGTTAACAGGTTCCAGGCGAGTTCACATGCCTCCTTCTGCAAATGAGGAGTCAAATAGTTTGTACAATTTACTCACATACATGTAACATTAACTGTTTATGAAACAATCAGAGACAGAAACTTCAAAATGAAAGAAAGTGATTAATAAAAAAAATAATTTTCATTCAAGCTCATGCATTGAACCTAGTAGTCGGCCTGGGTAGCTTAGACGGTATAGCGCTGGCCTTCTGTGCTCGAGGTTGCGGGTTCGATCCCGGCCCAGATCGATGCCATTAAGTTTGTTTAAATGCGACAGACTCATGTCAGTAGATTTACTGGCATGTAAAAGAACTCCTGCGGGACAAAATTCCGGCACACCTACAACGCTGATATAACCTCAGCAGTTGTCAGCATCATTAAATAAACCATAATTTAAAATTTTTTTGAACCTAGTGATACTATGTGGCAGTCATGTCAAATGATGCCCATAGGCGCAAGCGCGCCCTTTAGAGCTCAGGAGAGCCTGAGCGCTTTACAGTGGAAAGGAAAGAGACAGACGAAAGAGGTAGTATATGCCGCTTGGTCGAGCTATATTCAGGGATGGCCAGCACTGATTCAATGGATAAAGGGAAGAGAACTTATTAAAAATATCCATGTTAATTTTTAGATTTGCCTGAGAAGTAAAAGTGCATTATAAGAATGTAAGTTTTAATTTTAATATTCTTTTTTCACAAGTTTGATTTTTTTATTCAAAACAAATATTTTCTCAACTTTTCGTATAGAAAAGTGAAATTTTCAGGTATAGGCGTATTTATTTAGTAGCCTTACAGAATGTTTTCGTAAATCTAATATACCGTATATACGTATTACTGAAGATAGTGTATCGAAAATTTTGAAGATATTCGCATGGAAATTGTTTGTAAGGAAATGAATTAACAAAGCAACTACTGGTACATCATAAGCAAAAGATACGTGCCCATGTGTTGTAAAAATGTCAGCTCTATAGCTTCAGCAGATTTCGAGAAAATAATTTAATATTCTGATGATAAGAAGTTGCTCACCAATATCACTTTAAAAGCATAATGCGATAAGAATTTTTTATGGAATATTAGTTACACTTAAAACATTTACAGTACCTAGGTAACTTTACTTTGTACTATAATATTGTATTGATTAGTTTATTGATTACTTTTATAAGGCTAAAGATACCATCAATATAATTCCAACTTATCATATCATACTCAGTCTCTTTTATTTATTTATTTTTTTGGATATCACTTTCTTTATGAATGATGTGTTTCATTTACTTAGTACGGTACAGTTGTACTACTATGTAATTTATGTGAATATTCCTTTTTAACTCTTTATTATGTTATTAACGTTTCAAACAGAACTGCAATATTAAGAAATTGATGTTAGTACTTTTGCTTTACAGACAATACAGATAATATCAAACCGAAAAAAGCGATATAAAAATAACGACATAAAATTTCACGTTCCGTTTGAAGTTTGTGCACCACTGTTTTCTTAATCCAACAGGCTGCTTATTTCTCCTTCCATGCCTAGCGCTTGATGCCTGTGCACGACATCAAGGTCAGAAAAATGCGCTTACTTTGACATCACTGCTATGTGGTCTCGACATATTCATGCCATTTTTTTAAAGGTTGTTTTTCTCTTCGTCTCTTAACAGTAAGTAATAGGCAAAATTAAGAGTTAATGTAATGTCTTAATAACAAACCTTGAAATAATCTCCAAACGACCAACTACCCAGCATTTCAAAGAAAGTGTGATGGTAGCCATCTGCACCAACGACATCCAAGTCATTGTGTTTTCCTCCTACCCTGATACATTTCTGGCTGTTGGCAGCACGTGCACATGGAGCTTTTGCGTTTCCCAGAAACACACCTTTGAACTGCAACCAGAAAATCATCAGCATTAAACCGTTTTAGGAAAATAGCATCATTACACATGGATTGGATCAGATTTTAATTAGTACACCTCGTACATTTATAATGTATAATAAGAAATTATCCTAACTGATTTCATAAAGATGAATGGCACAGCCCAGAAGTCTGTCGCAGTACTGTGTGTGTGTGTGTGTGTGTGTGTTTGTGTGCGTGCGTGCGTGCTCTAAGTCAGGTTTCCTATTCTTGTCAGTCAGTTTCTTTACAGCAGTGTTTTGTTCTTACATAGGCTTAGCAGTTCACTGTGTTTTTCATGTCGAAAAAATGTATAAACGAATTTACATAATATTTTATCGAAAACTTAGCAAAACTTGCAAAGATACATATACTTACTGGTTTTTAAGGAACCCAGAGGTTCATCACCGCCTTCACACAAGCCCGCCATTGGTCCCTATCCTGAGCAAGATTAATCCATTCTCTATCATCATATCCCACCTCCCACAAATCTATTTTAATATTATCTTCCCAGCTACGTCTCGGCCTCCCCAAAGGTATTTTTTTCCCTCCGCCCTCCCAACTAACACTCTATATGCATTTCTGGATTCGCCCATACGTGCTACATGCCCTGCCCATCTCAAACGTCTGGATTTAATGTTCCTAATTATGTCAGGTGAAGAATACAATGCGTGCAGTTCTGTGCTGTGTAACTTTCTCCATTCTCCTGTAACTTCAAAATAATATAATATTAAAATGGATTTGAGGGAGGTGGGATATGATGGTAGAGACTGGATAGGGATCAATGGCATGCTTATGTGAGGGCGGCAATGAACCTCCGGGTTCCTTAAAAGCCAGTAAGTAAGTAATAATAATAATAATAATAATAATAATAATAATAATAATGATTTATTTAATCTGGCAGAGTTAAGGCCATACGGCCTTCTCTAACACTCAACCAGTAGTAAAACTGCGTTACAAAAAACACTACAAATTTACAAAGTACACTACGATTTTGGGCGGCCGGGTAGCTCAGTTGGTAGAGCAGCTGGCTACAGACTGGAAGGTCCGGGGTTCGGTCCCAGATGGTGACAGGATTTTTTCTCGTTGCCAAACTTTCAGAATGGCCCCGAGGTTCACTCAGCCTCCTATAAAATTCAGTACCGGGTCTTTCCTGGGGGTAAAAGGCGGTCAGAGCGTGGTGCCGACCACACCACCTCATTCTAGTGCCGAGGTCATGGAAAGCATGGGGTTCTACCTCCATGCCCCCAAGTGCCTTCATGGCATGTTACGGGGATACCTTTACCTTTTTTTTTACACTACAATTTTACACACAAACCTGAATAAGATAATAATAATAATAAAATGTAAACAATAAGTAAGTAGAAATCAAACATAATATATAACATACAGAAAGAAAGGAAAAAGCATAATAAAATGTGAACAGCAGGTCAAAATAAATGAGACAAAGTATAAAAAAAAATAAGACAATTATTGATAATGATAATGATAATGATAATGATAATGATAATAATAATAATAATCGAATTCAATTCAAGATATAACATGATAGACATAATTAAGATAGACTACATGGATCATCTGTGGAGACAAAGAGGAAGGCAGACAAGAGGGAAGATTTAGAATACTGGGCTTGTAGTGAAGGCCCTTCCATTGGGCAGAACACTATTGTATCATCGTAATATCTTACAAAAGTGATATCCTGTGAGTATATACAAAATTCAACAGCATAAATAAACGAAATACTTATCCTAACAAGAATTCTTAAAATACAATAAGAGATAAGTCCAAGTTGTGCAAAAAATCCTTAATTTCTGAAAATATGATATTGTAGACAGTAAACAAATGTCACATTATTATAGAAATACATTTTGATTCAATTAACTTCTGTTTCTGTATTTTATTGCATTTTACTTTGACAATATTCCAGGTTCTTCATTTTAAAAATCTTACTTCCTACATTTTTCTGGATTATACATATACTGAGGGGGGAAAATGAACTGGCTATCCTACCCCATTATCTCCTGGCCTAGTTGCCTCATAAATGGTGCTTTTTGGTATCACTTATGAGTATATTACGATGTACTGAAGTACCTATGATATTTCCATGCAGAAATTCTGCGTCATCGTATGACGAAGAGAGAGTGGAACGGAGAAAAATTCTCTCCAGCACCGGGATTTGAACCCGGGTTTTCAACTCTACGTGCTGACACTCTATCCACTAAGCCACACCGGATTCCCATTCTGATGCTGGACAGAATCCTCTCAGTTTAAGTTCCACCTTTTAGGTTCCCTCTAGTGTGTCGCAGATGTGTGACAGATGTGTGACAGTGATACAATGTATACACAGTGTGCAGAGGTGCACTCTGACGAGTGACTAAGCAGCTGGGATCCGACGAAATAAACGCCATCTTAAATCACATTAATTGGTACATCGTAATATATGATATGCGAAAAATAATCACTTAATGTGATTTAAGATGGCACTATTCCGTCAGATCCCGGCCGCTTAGTCACTCGTAATGAGTGCACCTCTGCACACTGTGTGTACATTGTATCACTGGAAACATCTGCGACACAGTGCATGAAGGTTGGCCTAAGAGGTGGAACCTAAGAGTGAACCTAAGAGGTGGAACTTAAACTGAGAGGATTCTGTCCAGCATCAGAATGGGAATCCGGTGTGGCTTAGTGGATAGAGCAGTGGTTCCCAACCGGTGTGCCCCGGGTGCCGCGTGATCGGCTAAGGGGTGCCGTGAGATATTGAAATAAACCAAACAAATTAGTGTCTACTTAAGTATAAAGTCTTGTAAGGTCTTGAAATAAAATAAGTCAAATTAATTACTCTCATGCACTATAGATCGGTTCATTTTGATGATTCAATTATACTTGTATCCGGCTCTGGCAGATGGCATTACAGCCAATCCCTGCCGAACATTCCCGATTCAGTATACTACAGTAGTACTGTACTCCAACCACGAGAAAGTCTCTGGGGAATGAGACGCAGCGGGGTAATCCTGTGAATGAATGTTTATGTGATAAGATGTCATAAGGTCACACACGTGGGTACTCGTATCTCTATTGGCTAGCTCTCACAGCACAAACGATAACGTTGATACACATATTTATACTGCCCTAGTTACAAAATTAGATCACTGTTAATCTCCTGGGGCCGTATTTATAGACATTCTTAGCGCGGGCTTTCGGTGGATGATCAGAGAACTAACGTTTTTCGTATTCATAAACCAGTGTCAGCGATGTGATATGATATGAATCCTGTTTAGCACGCTCATAGCCCGGGCTAGCGAAATGTCTATGAATAGCACCCCTGATCTTTTAATCCCTCCATACAGGAAATAACATATGCAGAAGGGCGCATGGTTTTTAAACTGGCGTTATAGTGGTAATATTATCTATCTACTTTGCTGTAATAGATGACGCAATAGTAAGCACATTCCTGTCACGGTTGATCTCCTGGTTGGAGAACAGTATAGACTACTCGCTTCCTCATGAACATTCCCGAGACTTCGACAGAACAATATATAAAATTGATGTATTTTTACTAAGTGATTGTAGTAAGGTTTACCGTATTATGTTATGATGTATGTTACTTATTATATCATCTTTCAATAAATGAATATATTAAACCTAATTTTTTTTAATTCAAGAAAGGGTGTCCCCAGTTTTTAATGTTATTCTCAAGGGTGCCGTGAACTTAAAAAGATTGGGAAACACTGGGATAGAGCATCCGCATGTAGAGATGAAAACACGGGTTCATATCCCGGTGCCGGAGAGAATTTTTCTCCGTTCCACTCTCTCCATCAATTATGAGGTTCAGACCTGTCTTCAGACAGTTGGCTAAACAACAGCAACATACACATACTAAAAACATGAAAAACACAAAATGTAGGCCTTCATAATATAGATACGTACCTGATTCATTCCAGCGTTGACAAAAGCCACAGTTGGGTCGCAGAATGGCACAACTGGACTTGACCTCAGGAATGTGTGATCATGTTCCTTGACATAATAGTCTATGAACGACTGCCGAATAGCTTTCCCAGACAAGGAACCAGCAGTGTGGCAATGCCTTGCAAGTCGCAGGAAGAGATGAAGCACAGAGAGATTGTGAGGCAGAGCTGGCCCCCACATTTTCCTGAAAGACAACCACTTCTCTGTTACGATTAAACATGTCAATTCTAACACTGCATATAACACTTCGATTATTGTGATTTTCTACTGACTGACCTCAATGTCAACCAGTCGCAAAAATTACAAAGTGTTCATAATCCTTGTGTTCACTTCGTCTGTGATGTCCGTCGCGCTGACCACATTACCCCATCCTTCCAAACTCTAAACTGGCTAAGGCTTAACGAACGTAGAAATTTTCATTCTCTTGTTCTCCTTTTCCAAGTCCTTCACACCTCTACACCTACCTACCTACCTACCTTGCCTCCCGTTTCAGTTATCTGTTATCTTATCATAATCTCTTCACACGCACGCAAAATAGCCGCATACTAGCCATACCAACACACAAGACATCATTGTATTCATCATCATACACAATCTCGCTCTCGCGCTTGTGGAATACCCTACCCAGTGACATCAGAGACTGTAGGAATTTAGTAGTGTTCAAAAGAAGCTTATTAAGCATTTTATTACTGCATAGAGTAGGTTTAATTTTTACTTAATTAATAAAAAAAATGTTTCTCTCTTCTTTTTTTTTTAGATTATTTTACGACGCTTTATCAACATCTAGGTTATTTAACGTCTGAATGAGATGAAGGTGATGAAATGAGTCCGGGGACCAACACCGAAAGTTACCCAGCATATGCTCAAATGAGGCGTTCAGAAGTCAACATGATTAACTCTACGTTTGGTTATTTCAGAGTTTATAAGTTGGCAATGTATTAAATTGACCATATTTTCAGTGGTCAATGTCATTTGTTCCTTAGTTCAGTAAAAAGCCCACAGACTGCAGTATTCTTCTCGACTACATCACAGAATTAATAGTGTGTGTTTAACTTTAACCTTGAATATCTCAAAATCTTTGGAAAAGGAGTTAATCATGTTGACTTCTGAACGCCTTATATATTGGATTGAGGGAAAACCCCGAAAAAACCTCAACCAGGTAACTTGCTCCGACCGGGAATCGAACCTGGGCCACCTGGTTTCGCGGCCAGACACACTAAACATTACTCCACAGGTGTGGGCTTCTCTCTTCTTAACTTTTACAATAAACTGTCTAGCTTTTATTAATCAGTTAATCTTTTAGTATTTCGATTTTTATTGTATTGGTAAATTTAATATTAATTGTAATTGTATTCTTAATATTGTAGTTGTAATCCCCTGGTAGAGAGGAAGAGAAGGTCTGATGGCCTTATCTCTACTAAGTTAAATAAATAAATAAATTAATTAAATAAATAAATTAATTAAATGAAATAAAATAAATAAAATAAAATGAATAAATAAATTAAATAAATAAATAAATAAAATAAAATTAATTAATTAAATAAATAAATTAAATAAATAAATAATTTAATAAATAAATTAATTAAATGAATTAAATAAATAAATAAAATAAATAAATAAATAAAATAAATTAAATAAATAAATAAAATTAAATAAATAAAATAAAATAAATAAATAAATAAAATAAATAAAGTAAATAAAATAAATCAATAAATAAATAAAATAAATAAATAAATAAATTAAGTAATTAAATAAATAAATAAATAACATTGACTGAATACTGTGATGGCATATAGGAATATGTTTTGTAAACCTAGTCAAATTAGAAACATTAGGCTATATGATGATGATGATGATGATGATGATGATGATGATGGTGAAGGTCATCCTATTCCTCTTTCTCATCATTAGAGACTCATAAAATTCCCGACTTGGGTATTGGTGAAACATTTTAAACCAGAGAAAATCATTTAAAATCTACTATTGTGTAATACTAAATTTGGTATATCTGTGCTGATAGAAGTTTCTGAAACTAACCCACTGCTCTGCATGACGGCATTTGGACACAATAGAAATACACTGCTGGCGGCCTTCTGAGAGATTTCTGTGTCAAAACATGTCGCCTCTTTCTACACTTTTCCTCTTGTACACTTCTGATCACTGCTAATTTTATTGAAACTTCGATCTTGCTACACACCACACACAGGACTGATGTCTGATTTGTGTTGCGTTATTTCATGATGAAATTAAACTTCATAAATTTACAATATCAGGAAAAATAAAAGTGTTTTTCGTAAGGTACAGGGTCAGATGTCGATGACGTGAATATGTTAGAAGAAAATCCACAAACTACTAGGGAAAACATGGGAATTTTACTTAAAGAGAGTAAAGAGATAGATTTGCAAGTAAATCCCGAAAAAACAAAGTATATGATTATATCTCGTGACCAGAACATAGTAACGAAATGAAAATATAAAAACAGGAAATTTATCCTTTGAAGAGGTGGAAAAATTCAAATAACTTGGAGCAACAAACATAAATGACACTTAGGAGGAAATTAAAGACAGAATAAATATGGGAAACGTGTGCTATTATTTGGTTCAGAAGCCTTTGTCATCCAGTCTGCTTTCAAAAATACTGAAAGTTAGAATTTATAAAACAGTTATATTACCAGTTGTTCTGAATGGTTGTGAAACTTGGATTCTCACTTTGAGAGAGGAACAGAGGTTAAGGGTGTTCGAGAATAAGATGCTTAGGAAAATATTTGGGGCTAAGAAGGATGAAGTTACAGGAGAATGGAAAAAATTACACAGCGCAGAACTACACACATTGTATTCTTCACCTAACATAATTAAGAACATTAAAACCAGACGTTTGAGATGGGCAGGGCATGTACCACATATGGGTAAATCCAGAAATGCATATAGTGTTAGCACAGTCTACTATACAGTGAAACCTCTCATTTACGGACATCAAAGGGACGTAATAACCTGTCCGCATCTGGGAGGTGTCCTTTATTGGGAGGGAGGCCCCCCCAATCTAACAGTAAATTTATAATATGCATTATGTATCCCTTCACTCTTTAAATGAAATGTATTACTGTAGTTTAATTCTAAATACAGTATACAGTACTACAGTAAATTCTTTGCAACTCTGAACTACAGCTGATAAAACTGAAAAAAGGAAAATGCAGTACTGTGCCATGCAATTTTATTCTAGGTCTACAGTTATGCAGTATTGCGAATTACAGTTTTCAACTTAATCTTTACGTTCAGGTGCCATGTCTCTCAAAGCAGAACAACTGATTGAAGTGAAGAGAATAATCCTACTATATAGCCCCCATCATGTGTCGAATACAATTTCACGATCGCGGAAATCTTGGACCCATCAGACAGGTTAAATTTTATGACTTTGTTTATCCACCCCCTTCGAGCTAACAAGGGGTAGCCGGCTGGGCTAGTAGTAGCCTAAGAGACGCTTATTGTCTTCTTTCATGTTAAGGAATTTCTGTACAATTCTCAAAACTAAATTTTCCATTTTTGTAACACATTAGGTCTTGAAATGCAAGTTCTGTCCGCAGTCAGGAGGTAAAGCAAGCTTTAGGACTGTGAAACAGCTGTCCGTGTCCGTGTCTCTGCAGGAATAATTACTGCATTATCTAATCGAATTGGGGATGTTTGTTTATTAATAGCTATTTCGTGAATATTAAACTTTGGTGTCTGAGAGTGTCCGTAAACGAGAGTTAAATTTACCATTATTTCTATATTATTTCAGTTGGAACATAAAAATCTGTCCGTATATGAAGAGTGTCCGTATCTTGGGGTTGTCCGTAAGGAGAGGTTTCACTGTATACAGTCACGAAGCTTGAGTTTTGAGGGTGCTAGAAACAACAGACTGTGCCAGTACTATTTTGCATTGTCTGTAATGAGGCGATGTTAGCGATCCTAGTGGTGAGCAACTATCTAATATATGCATATTTACTACGTATTGAGCTTCGTGACTGTATATACTAGACTGTGGTGTTAGAAGACCTGAGGTAAAAAGATCTTTGGGGAGGCCGAGACGTAGATGGGAGGATATTATTAAAATGGATTTGAGGGAGGTGGAATATGATGGTACACAGATAGAAAACGAGTTTTCTCAAAGTCTACGATCAGTGACAGGTTAAGTTTGGTTGGTTTGTTCAGGCTTTCAGTATGCCTTGCATGTACACATTTTGGTAGCTAGTAGGTACACAGATAGATTTATTCTGGACCGAAGAAAGAAGTGTTTTCCTGCACAGTGAACCACTACATGCATGTGAAGACCATTGCACGTGAAAATGTTGGAGAAAATCATAGTCACGTATACTTATTACAAATGAAGGTATTTTGGGTGTGTTTATAACTTTTAAAGTGATTACATCGTGTCTCTAGAGTGGTGTACTAAAATTTTAAGGTTATTTTCAATAACTTAAGTATGTTTCTTTCTCCTGTGTGTAGTGCGTAGCAGGATAAACGTTTCACCTTAATTTTTTTACAACACCATACACAGTAGGATGACTATTGACAACCGAAAATTCTCTGAAAACCTTCTTTGCACTTGTCGAGTGGAGTGTCTGAGAAGCCTACTACATGAATCATAAATGTTGTACAATAAACTGTGTAACATCAATTCCATCACAAGATCACCACAAAAGAAATTCCTGTTCTTGTAATAGTAAGCAGATGCAGCAGGAGGTCTAACTCCCTTCCATAGAGACTAAAAGACAAAATAATTTACAAGTTGGCAATAAGACGGCTTATGTAATTTTCATACTAATAATAAAAAATAGATAGATAGATAGATAGATAGATATTTATTAGCCTTAGGAAATACAATGATTTCATGGCATCGTCAGAGTGAATACATAATAAATATGCGGTTACATACATGTTTTTCCGACATACAAGATGTCTACAATAATATACAATCAACACATTCAGTAATGAAGTCAATTCTCCACAGTTTTCTTCAGACCATTACTTGTACAAGGTTCTTGGTTTCCTTATCTTCTTGGGCAGTCTCACCCCAGACATGAATCAGATAGAAAAGAGCAGTAAACACAAAAGGAGATACTAACTACTGTAAGCTAAATTTGGAGTGCTAAACTAAGATACTCATTGACAGTAAAAGGCATGTGGAAAAGTAAAATATGTTTCACTGACTTTTTAAATCTAGCATAGCTAAGGGCTTTAGTTTCAACAGGGAGTTTGTTGTAAAGTCTTATCCCTGTATGTGATAAGCTATTGAGACTCTTGGATAACCTATGATGATTAAAATGTAAATTATTGCATGTTCTTGTGCTGTAGTTGTGATAATCAGAGTTTATTTTAAAACTATCATAATTTTGGTGGATGAAACAGACTGTTTCAAGAATGTAAATACAAGATAGGGGCAAAATATCAAACTCTTTGAATATTTTTTTACTATCCGAGCGAATAGGTACTTTCTTTATAATTTTCAATATTCTCTTTTGCAGTCTAAACACTTGTGCAAGTTTTGATGATGACCCCCAGATAATTATCCCATATGATAATACAGAGTGAACATAGCCAAAGTAAACCGCTCTAAGTAGTTCCTTGGGAGTTATATTGGTTAGGACACGGAAAGCATAACACAAACGACTTAGTTTATCAGTTAAGAATTGAATATGACTTTCCCACGTGAGGTTGGAATCAATCCATATCCCTAAAAATTTTGTACAATCGACGTCCTTTATTCCAGTATTATTAAGTAGTATTTCAATGGAGTCGTGTAGTTGTTTCTGACTGAAATACATACAAACGGTTTTACTGACATTCAGTTTTAGTCTATTGCTAGCTAACCACTGTTCTAGTTGTCTTGAGGTTTCATTTATTTTCTCCTGTAAATTATTTTTATCAAGAGCATTGAAAACAATATTGGTGTCATCTGCAAAGAGAACGGTTTTAGCTTGTGTTATCCTTGAGGGAAGGTCGTTTATATACAGGAGAAATAGAATTGGGCCAAGTATGGAACCCTGGGGCACCCCGCTTTTCATGATAGTGGGATATGATTTCATTGAGCCTATTTCAACAAATTGTTGCCTTGCACTTAGGTAAGAAACAAACCAACTTTTAGCTAACCCCCTTATGCCAAACCATTGTAGTTTCTGGATCAGTATCATGTGGTCAACTGTGTCAAATGCTCAGGTCCAGGAATAGCCCAACTGTTTGATTCTTGTTGTCTTTTGAATTTAGAATAAATTCCGTGAAAGTGAATATGGCGTTATTAATTCCTTTGCCTTTTTGAAATCCAAATTGAGCATTAGATAGTGCACCATTGCAATCTAAAAACCGAACTAATCTATTATACATAACTTTTTCAAGGATTTTGGAGAATGTAGATAATAGAGATATCGGCCTATAGTTGTTAATATTTTGTTTATCTCCCTTCTTAAATATAGGACATACTTTTGCGAGTTTGAATTGTTCGGGAAATTTACCACTAATTAAAGATGAATTGCAGATGTTTACTAGTGGAGCTACTAGTAGTACGGCACATTTCTTTACAATACCATCCGGAATGTCATCAGGTCCACAGGAAAGATTATTTTTTATTTTTTTATTATATCGAGAATTTCATCTGCAGTCACGGGAGATAGAAATATGGTGTTTACATTTCCTGTTCCATGTAAGGTTGTTTCCTGACTACCTGTTACCTGGTTATTAGGATTGTCTGCTACATTTGCAAAAAATTTATTAAAAATTTCAGCTATTTCGAAGGAATTTTGAATTGTTTGACCATTATGTATTATTGAAAAGTCTTGATTTGAGACTTTGGTATTTTTACAAGTTTCTTTCTTTACAACTTCCCATATAGCTTTACCTCTGTTCTGTGCTTTCATAATGAATTCTCCATTGAATTTCAGTTTAGCTGCATGTATAACTTTCTTGAATATGCTGGTATATCGTTTATAATGTAATTTAAGATCTAGGCTATTTGTAATTTGGCACAATTTATATAACTCCTTTTTCCTCCTACAAGAAGTTACAATCCCCTTCGTTACCCAATTTTTTGAATTGTTGAACTGCTTATTTGTAAGTGTACATTTTTTTAGTGGAAAAGCAACATCAAAATAATGAGTTATTGAGTTTATAAATTCGTTTGTTTTCGCATCCACATCTGTTAAGTTGGTTACTTCAATCCAATTTTCTTTGCTTAGCAAACGTTTAAAATATTCAACGTTTTCATCATTAAAAGATCTTTTATACCTAATTGGCTTAATGCTATTTGGTTTAGGGTTTTCAAATGCATAAATATTTAAGAATATAGCATTGTGGTCTGCGATACCCATATCAATATTTCCTACTGAGAATGGATAAGAATCATGGTCAATAATTATTTGGTCTAGGCATGTTTTAGAATTAGAGGCTATTCTAGTTGGAGTGTCTATTGTTTCTATCAGATTATATGATCGAATTAGTGATCTGAATTCTGTTATGGTAGCATCACTATTTAAAAAATCTATGTTGAAGTCACCGCACAAAATTAATTGTTTCTTTTTGCTTTTTAGGTGATTTAAAAGAAGTTCAAACTTTTCTAAAAAGGTTTTTATACAGCCATCTGGGGACCTATAGACACACACTACAGTTAAATTATAATCCTGACCGCTAATTTCAGTCACAGCATGTTCGAATACTTTGTCTTGGTTTAGATAATACGTATTCTTTTTTTCTATATGTGATAAATGTTGTCTCACAAAAATAGCTGTTCCTCCATTTTTGTAAGTGTCCCGACAGAAGTAACTTGAAAGGTTGAAATCTGGAATATGACAGTATGTTATTTCCTTTGTGTTTAAATGTAGCTAATTGACTTTAGCTATCATAATTTATCAGTGCACATAAAATCTAACTTTGTCTTATTCACAAAATCGTTGTTATTGTAATGCAGAATTCATTACACCACTTACACCGTAATAAATTATACCATAAAACTACATTTACACAATATTAATGTTGATGGCGAGTAGCGAAGGTCGGAAGGTCTCTTCGTGTCCACTTAACCACACACAGAAACAAATCTAATCACATTAGGACCTACCATGGTATTCTGACCGATCAGTCTATTAATCCGATTACGATCAAACCCTATGAAGTAAATGTTTGGTGCAGCTGGGCCAAATATTTATATGTCGCTTATCAAATCATATTTGCAATCTTATGAAGTAAATGTCTATATATTGCTTATCAAATCATTACAAAATTACATGTCGAAAAAAAAGGTTATGTCATACGTACTTACATAAATTGTAATGAAGACATTACATACATCCGTCAGCAAATTGGTAATTATCTTAGAATATGTATTCACATGTTCTATCTTAGTTAGTCATATCACATTCGCATAAGTTCAGCAATAAAATCAAACAAAATGTGAAGTAATAATAGAACAGACACCACCATTTCTATACATTTTACAAAGTGGATACACCAGTGCACTCTAGTGTCGATTTCAATATAAAATGTCTTCTTCGCAGCTAAAATGTTTAAGTAACCATGGACTTTCTTACCACGAGAGCCCTGGTATTGTACACAAAATTTCATGCGAAGAATCCCAATCATGTTTTCCAAATTTTATCTGAATTGATAGGGAATGTGATTTAGAACTTTAACAGATATACAGATTTTCATGCATTTTCTGGATATTCTATTTGTTGTTTAGTCGGTATAAGGAACGGTATATGCCTAAGCCGAGCGTTAGACATTCGTTCCTGATACTGGTGAGAGTTTTTTATTGGGTTATTTTACGACGCTGTATCAACATCTAGGTTATTTAGCGTCTGAATGATATGACGGTGATAATGCCGGTGAAATGAGCCCGGGCTCCAGCACCGAAAGTTACCCAGGATTTGCTCGTATTGGGTTGAAGGAAAACCCCGGAAAAAACCTCAACCAGGTAACTTTTCCCGACCGGGAATCGAACCCGGGGCACCTGATTTCGCAGCCAGACGCGCTGACCATTACTCCACATTTTTATATTATAAGATTATTATTATTATTATTATTGGGCGGCAGGGTAGCTCAGTTGATAGAGCAGCTGGCTACGGAAGGTCCAGAGTTCGATCCCAGGTGGTGACGGGATTTTTCTCGTTGCCAAACTTCCAAAACGGCCCCAAGGTTCACTCAGCCTCCTATAAAATTGAGTATCGGGTCTTTCCCGCGGGTAAAAGGCAGTCAGAGCGTGGTGCCGACCACACCACCTCATTCTAGTGCCGAGGTCATGGAAAGCATGGGGGTCTACCACCATGCCCCTCAAGTGCCTTCATGGCATGTGACGGGGATACATTATTATTATTATTATTATTATTATTATTATTATTATTATTATCAGTAGTAGTAGCAGCAGCAATAAGTAGTAGTAGTAGTATGAGAAACTGCTTAATTAATCCGTAACTAAGATAAGAGTTACTTTCAATCGGTCATATTAAAAAATTAACTTTTTATAATTTATACAGTTTCTGGATCTTTAAATTCGGTGAATAATTATTCATGTATGCACTGAAACAACAGCTGTTTGAACACAATGGAGTGAATGAAGGACAATAACAATGTGTATGGTAATAGCGTAGTTTGAAAGGTAACAACCAGTGGCGTAGCGTCAATGTAAGCTAAAAAGCTCAGCTTCCCCAGTTAATAATAATTTCATAATAAATCTGCAGTCCATGGACAAAATTATTTATTAATTTTAATAGAATTTATGATTACGCGTTAAATATTGTGATGCGGCAGCTCAGGATGATTTGTGATGCAGCAGTAAATTAGAAGCCTGCACACACCAGCTTCCAAGCAGACTGGTTTCTCACACTCATTCTTCTGCAGATTTTCCATCCCTTTCTAACTTAACTATCCTGGTCGTAAGGCTATCAAGAAGCTAGCTTTAACATTGAAAATAAGTAGTTTCCGAGTTATCCCTTTTCATCAGTTGTGTTCAGTTGAAGTGTTAGTGTGCATTGTGGCTGATATAATAAATAATGAGTGAAATAACAGTTCCTGACACCAATTTACTTGAATTTTTTAGGACAATTCTATTATCAAGACTGACTTACGAACAAAAGTGTGATCTAAAAAACAAATGACCGACTCCCTTGCTGTCAATGAAGGATACAACCAAAAGAGAGACGCATACTTACGTAATGATACTAATACTGTATCTATTGACCGTTAATATTGTGATTCCTCTATGACAGGGAGTCAGCTAATGTTATACGTATACGTGTCTATTTGTTAGAGATATGTGTAAACCGTGAAATCATATTTTACTACGTACCATTTGAGGTCATGCCTTATTGGTGTTACGAGGTTCCAACCAATCTTCGACTGCTGACTTGACATTGACTACTATTTATTTTAAGACTATATTTTTGTAATACGTTTTCTCATATTGCATGAAAGACAACTTGAATTAGCTTCCCCTGCTCAAAATTTCATGCTACGCCACTGGTAACAACTATTTCGAAATGCGTTGAACACACTGAATGATTCATTGTAGGGTAGAAATTCTCTCTGCGGATTGCACCTATCCATTTTCGGTTAAGGAAATCTTTACTCAGAGGAAACCTGAAACACAAATAGTTGTACAGGGACATCACTTTATTTTTACTTCAATTTTTATTGTACCTGCGTTTCTAAATGTACTTGACTCCCACCCCTTTCACTAATATCCTTGCTAACGTCAGTCACACAAACTTACGGTCGCTGTTGCTAGCAGTGAAATAAACAGTACAGAGTACAGTGTGTTTCAGAAATATGTTGCATTTTCTGTAGAAGAAAAAGCTTATATTATTGAAGTTTATTTTCACACAAGTATGGTGTGTAGCATAATTGAATTTATCTGTCTGGACTGAGCACAAGTGAAGATTAGAGTTACCCTATAATATGGTGCGGTACTTAACAGCATTATTTAAACAAGAGTTTTGTTTTACTGTTTATAGGTATGAAGGACGATGATGGAAACTGGAATTACAATATAACCTAATGTGAACAGCAGTTTTTCTTTCTTTTTTTTTCACAATTTCCTGATTATATCATTACGGGATATTTTCGTAGAAATGTCATTAATCTGGTAGATAAATTTAGAGCAACAGAGTGTACAGAAAGGAAGAAATGTGTAAGATGGCCAACAAAGGTGACAAAAGATGCTGTAGAAGATGCTAGAGAAAGGATGCAGCGAGGTCCTAATAAGTCGGTCGAGAAGTTAGCTGTAGAAATTGGGGTTTCTTACGGAAGTGCTCACAAAATTTTCAGGAATAAATTAGGTTAGTAATATGCTGAATAAAGTAGACATTACATAATGTATATGACCGCCTGAAGACTTGAGTTTGTGAAAAAAAAAATGTTACTATTCTACTGTTTTTTGATAAAATACTGTAAAGTAATGACCAAACTGAAAATCGTAATACTATATTTCCCTGTAACATAAATGGATACACTACTTTTCTCTCCTCCTATAGCTAGTAAAATGATTTGTTTACATATTGCACTAGCAACTCCAAACTCCTGTAATGAAAGGGGGGTAACAGTGTTTCCGAGTATAGCTAGGTTAATGTTAAAAATGTTAGTAAAAATAAAGTGATGTCCCTATAAAGGTACAATAGTTTGTCTTCTGTAACATAATACGGAGGAAAAATCGTTGTAGAAATTAAAGATTAACTAATCAGTGAAATGTAGCATTCCTTCCTACTTTATCTTTACATCAGTGTGGATTGTTGCAATTAAAAGCAGCACACGAACGAACCATAGCCTACTTATTCAGCTCAACCAATCAAATGGCCGCTCGTCGGCTGTTCAATTTGGGAGCATAACGCTAGCGCCAGTGAGCGGTCTAGCACTTAGTAAGTCTATGAATATAGGTCAGAATATATCACAAAGATGGATAAAATTTGTTTTAACTATTATTAGGAGACAAGAAAATGGAATAACTTATACAGACATTTGTAAAGAGTGTAAACATATAGTAAATTTAAAACTGCAAGACTGGAATTTAAAAAAAAAAGAAGATAATTATCATGCTACCAGGTGAGATTCATTGGCACATTCCACTGAGTGAGAATTGTTGAGCGATCAGAATACAAATTTTCTTAAAAATAAAAGTAGCATTTTAAATTATAAATTAAGTGATCCCAGGTTTTAAATTGAGGGGCGTTTTCACAAAACTCGTTATCTACATTTTTTTCGATTTTGAGGTTTTAGCGTCTCCTTATGTTTTTGGGTCAGGAGAATCCAATGGTGCTATCAGAATTAAGCTAAAGTTGATAAGTATATCAGTAAATTGATCTTGAAATATAAGAGATTTTTCAAAACTCGGTATCTACAGTTGTGTATTTTAGAAATGAGTTGTCTTGAAAAAAAGAAGATTTTGTAGATAACGAGTTTTGTGAAAACGCCCCTCAATTATACAATTTGATGAAAGAATTGAATCACATTAAAATAACACTCTAAATTAATAAATCTATAATATTCTCATAGCTGCAGTGCATATGTCTGTACAGATTTCTGTGCACTTAACTGCGGAATCCCGGCCAAACAAGTCACTCAGCTGAGTGCGCTCCTAGTATAATGGCAGTTGACATTGGACATATATGTCAACATATATGCCTAACTTGGAGTCAGGCCACAAAGGGAAACATTGAAGGAGGAGAATTCGATCCGGTGCTGTGGATTGAATCCGGCGTAGCTCAGTGGTCAGAGCGATTGGTACGTAGAACCAAGGACCCGGGTTCGATCCCCGGCGTCGGAGCGAATTTTTCTCCTCAAATATTAATAAATAATAGGTTTGTGTTAGAAACTTCTGGACAAAAAGCATTAACATTTCGGCTTAACCCTGGAATGCATGGCGGGGGTCTTTGAGGCTTTTCCTCAATTTAATTACTCTCTTAAAAGAGGTCAATCTAGAGCATCCAACAGCCACTGAACGAATATTGTACACTATAATGTGACACTATAAATCAATTTCCAATACTTTTATCACAACCACAACACATTTCAAATCTTATTGTATTATATATAGAGAATTATTATTACTACATTAACACATTTAGTATATGACGAAACATGTACAATGTAATTATTATGAAAGTCGCCATTGCTTCTTCTTCGAATTAGTAGTATGATCCACTTCCACTAGATGGAAACCGACACGATTGGCAGAGCCGGCAATACATGAAAAAGAAATGATACTAAATGTGAGGAATGTTACCATAGGTGTGTAGTATTATGTGACAGGTTAGATTAGGTTTGATTAGGTGTGTATATTATTATCTTGGCAACACTGAAACCCACTGTTACATTAAAGAAATATGGTGGTGTTCTTCGTTCACGCACGACGATTTTCGTATATAAGTAAGGTACGTATTTAGGGCGGATTGGATGAGCTTACAGCTCTCCCAGTGATCACATCAATTTCTACTACTCATTACTTCAAACCCAAGGAATTTTATATTTATTTATTAGTGGCTGTGACATAAGAAAGATTTACCGATCATTTAAGGAGATACATTAAGATAAACTGTTTAAATTTTTTTTATTAATGCTACACATACCGTAAATTATAGTCCCGTCGCTCTAATTTCCGGCAGCCAATCGCGTTGCAGGTCGGCTACATTTAAACGTGTGCGTCTTGTGATTCGCTGATTCATTTCTTAAGGCTCCATAAATACTTAATATAATCGCCCGCCATTTTAGCTCTTTCGTTGGCGTTCGCAGAAAGCACACGAACACGTTATTTGCCGCTCAATTATTTGCTGAATTACATTGCGATTGATTTATTATCATAGTAGCTACGACAGGATAATGTTTAACAGTGTGGCAAATAGATTCCTCGTATGGTAGCTCGGCAACGTAAGAACAAAAATGGCGAACGATACTACCTACCTAGCCTTTATAGAGCCTTCACTTTCTAAGACGTAAGCAAAGAGGCGGAGTCACGCCGGAAATAACAGCGTCGGGACTATAGGGTAATTCCGATATCTATATATATAATTTGAACTGGTAATGGAAATTACGGGAAAACGAATGAACGGATTTTAATAAATGACCCCTCATTTTGAAGCTGGGCATCCAAGGATTTTAAGAAAAATTGTAACTTTCAGTGAAGTGTTAGTTTTCCTACATAATTTTCCTATTTTCCAAAATCCATCTTTCGTCACTTTTGAGAACTAGGGCTAATTTCATTTCAGAGTAAAACAAAACACACACTACAATAAACAATACGTTATTACACGAAGGCCATGACCTGCAGGATTACTAACATATTTAGAGCTCAAATTCAATTGGTTATTAAAAACTTCAAGGCTTACTAAAAATAATTTACAGGTCTGATTCTGCTGTGTGTAATTTTCTGAGTACAGCTGTGTATTGGATATTAAAATCTACAAAACTTGAGATGGTTTGATGTCACTATTACCATTAGAAATGAAATATTATTATAGTTAATGCCATGATGCGACTATTTTTCATTAATTATACACATGAATGCTATATTGATGATATGAAATTGAAACGTTTTGGTGTTATATAAGTAGACGTAGAGAATATCTTAAATTAGATCTTCATTTCTATAATTTACTGAGTGGCAGCTATACGAGTATAGTATGTATATCAACTGCAAAACTTACGTAAGATAATATTGTTATTAAAAATGAAATATTTTTATAGTTATTAATCACTCTCTTCAATATTGGCTGAGAGAGCGCAAAAATTACTGTTCCTAAGGACAGACCAAAAGGTATTTACTTACTGATAAAATAAGAGGCCTAGAAAATTGTATAGCCTCCCAATCATTTCAGCAAGATTTCTTAGCAGGATAAAATGATTTTACCCTCTACATTTCAAGCTCTCCATGGAGCAGCTATACCAAGATGCTATGTCTATTGTTCGAAAACATAGCAAATATTTTTTTCTTTCACCTACAATCCACAAAGACCTGAAATAGCTATTGCTTTACTCCCACATGAAAAACCCACTGATCGTCCTGACATTGTTACTTGCGTTTTCGCGTTGAAACTCAAGAACTGAAGATGGTTAGGTTCAAGAAAAAGTATTTGGCATAAAAAACCATTCAGAAGGAGTATGTTTCATTATTATGGAAGCAAACAACTTTCAAAATGTCTGGTATTCTTTATTGAAAATAAATCTTAAAAATTTTTATTTGAACGTCTAATGGACTTAGTTTGCAGCATTTGCTGTACAAGCCACTAGTAGTGTTATAATACCGATCATTTTGCTTTTTCATTAAAAGATTGTAGCTCTTGTTGTATTATATCGTGAGGTATGTCGGAGAATATGTTATTTACGAAGCTAATAATGTGGCAGACAGTGTTGCCAAACTGTGAATTGCATTTACCGCTGCACAAGCTTAAAGAAACCGCTAAACTGTAGTTCAAAAACTCCAGATTTTTCTGTGGAGAATTTTATAAAAAAAATGTAGACTAAATTATGGAAAGTGTGTATCACTTTGTAGACTCTATATTCTATGCCAAATCGTATGGACAATTAAATCTGAATATTTTGCATTCAATATCACCTTACACCATTTACATCGAGCTTTCCAACTATTACCGGCAACTTCTTCCACCGAATCTTTCGACATGTTGTGTTTTGCTTTCCCACATCTATACTTTTGAACATATGCGGCATATTCCTTCATAATTGAATGAAGTAGATCAAGAATATACTGGATAGTATAATGCAGAATGATAAATTAAATAATATAACATATTATATCATATGTGAAAATAATAATTCAGTTTTATCTACTCTTTATGAATAAATATATAAATTCATTTACAAAAACAATTCATACATAATTAGATTAAGAATTTAACAAATGTGGCATATTATCGCCGCGCTCTCATGGTTAACATTCGGCAGGACTTTGAGTGGCCTCGTGCATAACATTCGGCAGGTCTTTGAAATTTAATTACATTATTGTTTTCAATTTCTTATGTCGCCGCTCCAATCACTCGCCTCAATTTCAATATTGCAACCAATAAGCTGCTTCCATTATTAAATGACACCTACTTGTCTAACCCACGTAGACTAAAACCGAGGTTGCAATGTCTTGTGCTGAGGACGAACATTAAGGTATGTGATTAAAAATTATTATTAAAGAGTTATTATTAAGAGTTAAGAATGTCAACGTACTCGTATATGAAAAAATGATAATAATAATAATAGTAATAATAATAATAATAATAATAGCCATTTAACAATATAACAAACTAGTGCTTATTCTTATCGAGGAAGTAGACGTGACAATGTAACGCTTAGAGTGAAACCTACAGAGCAACAATCAGTCGGCAAAATGATGTTTTAAAAGCACACCGCACGTTATTGTATGATGCCGACATGTTAAGCATGAGAGCGCGGCGATAATACCTTATTTGTACAACAACAATGGGTGAGGCAGGAAATGGATTTGGTTGTACCAAATCCAGTTAACATAAAACGTTCATATTTCTTTTTATACTCGCACAGTGGAAAATTATGATAATATCATATTAAAATCTGGTTTATGGTTACCGTAAAGTGGGGTGACTTTGAACGCCGAGGTGACTTTGAACAGTAATTTAGCGCCTTTCTAAATTAAATGCTGTACCCTGCTGCGATAAAACTGAACTAGTTGCACAAACATTATAAGTAGCTAAATATCGATACTTTCACTTGATGTAACAATCGAAAAGATATTGTCATGCTCACCAATTGAAAAAAGGGAAAATAAAATTTCCCGAAATGTACATTTTTCGATACCCCAAAAACATTTGCACTGTATAATAAGCAGTTTAGGTAATAGAACTGTAATTGAGCCTTTATGTCCAAGGTAAATATCTGAACGAAAGTCTACTAAAAGTTTAAGACGCTAAGTTTATTCGCCAAGACATAATTAAATAAAATGTGAGGGCTTGTTATTCACGGGGCGGCTTTGAACAGTGGGAGTGGCTGCCATGACAGATCAGCTGGTCAGTAATGGTGAATTGTTTGCGTGTTTTGAAAAGCTATAGTGTGTTTATTTGATCTGTAAATTTACTAGGTATGTATATGTAATAGTAAGTTCATGCATTTACTAATATATTATTATAAAATGGCATTATTTAATAATTAGGCCTAAATTAACATTGCTTTGTTTTCATTTGTAGGCCTACAGATACCGGTATGGTGAGGAACTACAAACCAAGTCCTGGTTTTCGGAACTACAGGAACTACTCAGAAAGTACTCTTGAGGAAGCCCTGCAATTAATTCGAGAAAACAAAATGTCACTGAACAGGGTGTCCCAAATATTCAAAATACCGAAAGGAACTCTGTGCAATAAAATGAAAAATAAACATTCAAAAAATCCTGGTGGACAAACTGTTTTTACAACAGAAGAAGAAAAACAGTTGTGTGATTGTGTGATTCAAATGGGGGATTGGGGATACCCATTAGATTTCTTTGATATCAGGATAATAACTAAAATGTTGTTGGACAGAATGGGACGGAGAGTTGCAAAGTTTGGGCCTACAAACCTTCCTGGTTTAGATTGGGCGAAGTCCTTTCTAAGTAGGCACAAAAATATATTATCATTGCGACAAAGCACCAACATCAATCCAAACAGAGCATCTCTTAGTAGGGAGGTTGTTGAACAGTATTTTGACAACTTGAAAATATCACTGAACGGTGTACCACCTGAAAATATCTCCAACTTTGACGAGACAAACTTCGGCGATGACCCTGGGAGCAAGAATGTTCTCATCAAACGTGGCAGTAAATATCCTGAGAGAGTAATGACACATTCCAAAACTGGATTTTCAGTCATGTTTTGTGGAACAGCTACAGGTGTTCTCCTCCCAGTATACGTTGTATACAAATCTGAGAATATGTGGAGTACGTGGTGCCGAGGAGGTCCTTCAAAAGCCCGTTACAACCACACAAAAAGTGGGTGGTTTGATGGGTGTACATTTGAAGATTGGTTCCTCACTGTCTACTTGCCTCATGCTAAACGGCTAACTGGTCCAAAGGTGATTATTGGAGATAACCTGTCTAGTCATTTTTCAGTTCAGGTCATCAAAGCTGCCAATGAAAATGATGTTAGGTTTCTCTGCCTACCACCCAATTGCACCCACTTGATGCAGCCACTTGATGTGGCATTCTTCAGACCTTTGAAGGGTCATTGGAGAAAAACTTTGGCGCAATGGAGAGAGGAATCAGGGATAAATGGTAATTTACCGAAAGATGTTTTCCCTTCACTACTGAAAGCTACACTGAGTGCAAATGAAGCCAGTTCTCCTGCAAATTTAATATCTGGATTCAGAGCTACTGGCATCCATCCCCTGAACATGTATGAAGTAATAAGAAAACTTCCTGAATGCCAGTTTCAAAATGGAGAAGACAATGAATTTTCTATGAAGTTGAACGATTCTGTCTTGGCAATGTTACAAGTTCGAAGAAGAAAGACTGCTACAACCACCAGAAGGAGAAAAGTAGCAATCCAGCCTGGTAAAAGTATATGCATAGAGGATTTTACTGAGCAGACAGAGCCTTCGACAAGTCAAGACAAACAAGTCGTTGCCAAGAAGAAGACAAGTCATCCGCCTAAACAGTTGCCTGTGGCTCATCCTTCGGAAGGAAAAAGAAACAAAAAAAGAATGACATTACCAGATTCAAGTGATGAGTCAGTGGATGAAGAATTGCTTCACCAACTAAGTGCAAGTGAAGATAGCGAAGAAGGAGACGATTATCGAGAAGGCATTCTGAAGGAGTATGAAACAGAACAAGCTACTGAGGACATAGATATTGATGACCATACCAGTGTGCTTCAAGGAAAATATGTTCTAGTGAAGTTTTGTGGGAAGAAAACTGTAAAACATTATGTTGGACTTCTTGAGAGTGAGGATGAAATTACATTTCTGAGGAAATGGCATTCGAAGGTGGAGTTAAGTGAAGTGTTTTTTGTATGGCCTACTGTACCTGATAAATCCTTAATTGAAAAAGGTGATATTTGCAAGGTTTTACCTGATCCCAAAGTAGACAGAAGGGGAAGACTTTCTTTTGGTGTCATGTTTGACAGTTATAATATCCAATGACTGCTTTCACTGCTGTGTTAAATATGTATTTCTCAAAAATGTGCTATTTTGATTACTAGCAGATTAATAAAATTGTTCTAGAAAGCTCTGTTTTTAAATAATTTTTCTCATTTTTTGAGTATCTAACATAAAATTTGCATTACTGTGAAAATTTAACTACAATCATAACAGAACCTTCCAGATTTTCGAAGAAAACTCATAAATAATAACAAAAATATTTTGAATTAGCAACTTCAAAATTTTATTTCTACAGAAAATACTATGCCCTTTCATATGAAAGGGGTATCATTGAACAACATATGCTGAGATGGGCATAGAATGGGAAAATCTTTTTGTGTTCAAAGTGACCCCGACCAGTGGGGTGACTTTGAACAATGAAAAATAATTTTTTAAAATTGTTTTTGAAGGTTTAGAAATTATTGAACTAGCATTTCTATAATCTGTAGCACCTCTTGCAACTTTCGAAGAAAGTTGATTATTAATAGCTAGAGAAGTTTTCATTTACTTCGCAAAAATATTTTTTTTGTGTTCAAAGTCACCCCACTTTACGGTAACTAATATTGTTGTCTGGGGCCTGTTTCTTAAAAATACTAGTTCAATAGTTCACCAGTTACTAGTTACCAGAGTATATTTCACCAGCTCTAGTAGATTCTGTTTCTCAAACTATTTTACCAGTCTAGTAACTTGTGACAATTTTTCACTAGTCACATGATCTGTTTCACTAGTCAGCTGATTGAGTTCATTTGTTTATAGCCATTGGTAGGTATTGTTATTTGATATTAGAAGGCTAAGTTGTTTGTGTTTTGGTTGTGATTTCTCTTTTCGGTTGAAATTCCATCAGTTGAAAGCAAATTAACTATACTCAATATGATTAATGAATCGAAGGATTATCATTCGGTGCTTTTTCAAGCATGTTAACAAAAAATGATGAAGTAAACGAATGGACAAAAAGTGTTGTAATGTGTGGGGCTATGGAACTGATTCCTCAGAACAAAGATTATGCATACGTTAGGGACACTTACTGGCCCAACATTAAGAAAGTAATTTTGATAAGTACCAATTCAAGTTCACAGTATCGTAATATGAACATATGATGTAGCTAGTGGGTCTACTGCCGACATGAATGCCACTTATGACTTGATGAAAAATTCGCTAATTTTTTTTTCAGTTTTATATTTGATCTATTCATAAATTATTGTCGTTTTATATTTAATTTGTAGGCTGGGGGAGGAAAGCCAGTAAAAATTACTGCAGTTAATGAATTGGTATTATAGTATTAGGAAAAAATTCTGCAAGTGTTGCTGGTCTAGGACAGAAAGACTAGACGCATTGGAAAATAATCAACATCCCTATTTGTAGAGCAATTTGTATTTGAAGCTTTGCTGATAATGCAAGACTTCTATTTTTTTGTCTTGTTATGGCAGGTCCCACTATATTTAACAGCTTTTCAAGCTTTTCAGTACTTTACCTAAACCGTTCATTATATTTAAACAATGCTCCCGTAAAGGAATAATGATTGTTCTTACTCGATATAGTTTTAGCTCTTCTCACAACTTCTTCATCACTTCATTTGGAATCGCCAAACCAGATATTAAAAGAAAATAACTACAATATTTTGTTTTATCTGGGAAAGGTTGTCACTGGTAACTGATAATGTAGAAATCATCAGTCTTTAGAGTCTTGTAGGAATATTCCTGTTGAATACTAGTGTAATCAACTAGATTAGCATTTTGAGAAACAAAATCACTTATGAACTGGTGAAATCGACCAATATTACTAGTCTGTGAACTGGTAACTACTACTTTACCCTTATAGTTTCTAGAAACAAAAACTTTTACAATAAACTAATATTACTACTGTACAGACTAGTATTACCAGTCCATGAGTTTTGAGAAACAGGCCCCTGGAAGTACATAGAAACAATTATAATTTATAACATCTTTACAAAAAAAAAAACTTAAAAATATCATCTCCCTTGTCGGAATCATAAAAAACCGCCAAAGAAATAGCTAGCCCCTGACGGTAAAATTCTGTAGCTGACCATAGTCCTGAAAACATCAGATTTAGCTACAAAACCGCTGACTTGGCAACACAGGTGGCAGATATGAACCAGCTGCGTGAAGGTTTGCAGCTGTATTATTTAAGTTTCATTTCCCATTGTTGATGCCAAGTCGTTTCTGCTTGCTATAATATCCTTGTTTAACTTCAGTTCTACTGCTTCCCTGGAAGCTGAGAAATATTTCATTTCATATCTATACTAATAATAAATCTATAGCCGAAATTTTTCTGGTAATTTTCGATTTTCCAAAAATAATTGGTCCTAACATATATAATTAACCACCCTGAAACCGAAAATCGCATTTTTGAAATTTTTGTTTGTATGTCTGTCTGTATGTTTGTTACCTTTTCACGCAATAATGGCTGAACCGATTTATATGAAAATTGGAATATAAATTAAGTTCGTTGTAACTTAGATTTTAGGCTATATGGCATTCAAAATACTTTATTTAAAAGGGGGGTTATAAGGGGGCCTAAATTAAATAAATCGAAATATCTCGCTTATTATTGATTTTTGTGAAAAATGTTACATGACAAAAGTTTCTTTAAAAATGATTTCCGATAAGTTTTATTCTTTACAAAATTTTGATAGGACTGATATTTAATGAGATAAATGAGTTTAAAATTAAAATAACGTCATCTAAGATGGTGCAATGAATTAAGAACAAATGACTTCGTCTATAAGGGGCCTTGGACAACAACAATCGAAACAGGGGCCTTGGACATCAACACTCGAAAGCTATTAAACATAGCCTACAGAGAATGTTTCTGTGTTTGTATGAAGTACTATCAGAAGCTAAATTAACCGATTTGTATAATTAATTATTATTTCACTATTGGAAAGTGTAGTTTCTCTAGATGGACATAATGCTATAATGTTATTACAGTAACGTCTGAGTAAATCGAGGACAGGTAAGATTAAAATAGCTTCTTATGCACAGAAAATTTGATAGGCTATTTTGTACATTCGTTTTCTGTATTTCTTAAAATAATATTTATGTACACTCATTTTAATCTCAGAGAATTAACGAACAACGAGAGTGTATTGATTTAGTATGGAGTAATAGTACGTTAGCTTAGCAATCCATTATTTTATAATTCAAATTTTAACTATGCTCAATTGAATCGTGTTAAAATACATAAAATATATATGCAATAAATGCAATGCAAAAAAAAAATGGGTAATGAGCGAAGCAGATTATCTTACGCTGTTGTAAAAGTTGTTCCCTGGATCAAACGTCCCATTTTAATTATGTAATTATTTTATATTTATGTCTAACAGGTGCAGCGGAGCGCACGGGTACGGCTAGTAATATAATATAATATAATATGATACGATACAATATGATATGATATGATATATGATATATCATAAACTGTAATATACTATACTGTGACATAACATAATATTTGTATAATATAGTTAGTATAAAATTAGTTAGGAAAATGCATTAAAATGCTATAACGAATACTGTAACATTGAAACATTCTGTATTAAATAACGAACGTTTCATTACATCTAAAAATTATGTTCATACAACAAAAGTGACATCAGTTTCGAAGATCTATGAATCTGTAATTACTATAACTGAATTATTATAGTTTGATAATTAATTTATTAGTGGAATATTGTGAACAGAGTTGTGTGTGAATTTATTTATTTTCATTATAGATTTGATGTAAAATGTAAATACCTACTGTTTCGTTAAATTGGTATTCTATATCATATTTAAGACACACATTAACTGGAACGTAAAATAGAATGTATAATCACTTACAATCTGAAGATTAAGCACTATTTGTCATAATCAGCACATAAATCCATACAATCCATGGATTGCATTAGAGAAATGGCATTTGTCTTCGTCTGTTTTGCCTCCTAAGTGATCATATTAAGTATGGTGGGTCCCTATCACCACGGCATGGCGCGTTCTCAGGTTGCGGATAGAGGAGACGGCCTCCAGATATGGAGGGTAGCTGCGAATATATTGAATAAGCAGTCGTGGACAGCCGATAAGGGGTGGTCCTCCAGCTTGGGGGTTGGGCGAAGGGCTAACAACCCATCACCGTAAAAAACAGCTTGTTACGAATTCCTACAGTAAGCCTCGGAATAGGACTGATTCTCTGGCACGACCACAGCAAAGGAATAAGGTTTTGAGATTTGGCACTTGGAACGTAACTAGTCTTTATAGAACAGGAGGGGTAACATTAGTAGCAAAAGAACTAGCTAGATATAGAATAGACTTTGTGGGAGTACAAGAGGTTAGGTTAGATGGGAATGGCATATCACAAATAGGAGATTACTTGTTGTATTATGGGGAAGGAAACAATAATCACCAATTAGGAACAGGATTCTTTGTACATAAAAGAATAAAATCAGCAGTAAAAAAGGTCGAATTTATCAGTGACAGGTTATCATATTTAGTACTTAAGGGTAGATGGTGCGACATCATAGTTATAAATGCTCACGCCCCTACAGAACAGAAAGACGACTATATAAAGGATAGCTTCTATGAGGAATTGGAACATACTTTTGATCAGTTCCCTAGGTATCACATGAAAATTTTATTGGGGGATTTCAACGCTAAAGTAGGACGGGAGGATATTTTTAGACCAACTATTGGAAAAGAGAGCCTACACGCAATTAGTAGTGACAATGGAGTTAGATTAGTCAACTTTGCCACATCGAAAAATTTAATTGTCAAAAGTACAACATTCCCCCATAAGGATATACATAAATATACTTGGACTTCTCCAGATGGATTGACACACAACCAAATAGATCACATCTTGATAGATAAACGGAGACATACTAGTATAGTAGATATTCGAACTTTCAGGGGTGCAGACTGTAATTCTGACCATTATTTGGTGATTGGAGAATTAAGAGAAAGATTATCAGTAGCCAAGCGAGTAGAGCAACAAGTTAATATTACTAAATTCAATATTTTGAAATTAAAGGACGAGGAAGCTAAGCAAAATTATCAGGTCGAAATTTCGAATAGGTTTGCCACTTTAGAAAGTTCCGAAGAAGTTGAGAAAGAATTAGATGTTAATAGCGTGTGGGAAACTATCAGAGATAGTATCAAAATTGCAGCTGAGCAGAGCATAGGTTATTATGAAACTAAGAAAAAGAAACCGTGGTTTGATGAAGATTGTTGCGTGGTAGTAGAAAGAAGGAAACAGGCAAAATTGAAATTCTTACAGGATCCAGTTGAGGAGAAGAGAGATAATTATTTCAATGAAAGACGGGAAGCAAGTCGTACACTTAGGAATAAAAAGAGAGGTTACTTGAAGGAAAAACTGAATGAGGTAGAAACAAATAGTAAGAATAAAAACATTCGAGATTTATATAAGAGTATAAAGGAATTTAAGAACGGATATCAGCCAAGGGTAAACGTGATCAAGGATGAGAATGGTGACTTGCTTGCAGACTCTCCATCAATCCTAAACAGATGGAAAAACTATTTTGCGCAACTACTAAATGTTCATAGGCCAAATAGAAATGATCGGGACGATATTGAAATACAAACTGCTGAGCCATTTATACCCGAACCCACGCTTTCAGAAGTCGAAATTGCGATAGAAAATCTGAAAAAGTACAAGTCTCCAGGTATCGATCAAATTCCAGCAGAATTAATACAAGAGGGTGGGAGTGCATTATATAGCGAAATTTATAAACTTGTACTTGCTATTTGGGAAAAGGAAATTGTACCAGAACAATGGAAGGAGTCCATAATTGTACCTATTTTTAAAAACGGGGACAAAACCAACTGTGGTAACTTTCGAGGAATATCACTTTTGTTGACGTCGTACAAAATTTTGTCCAATATTCTTTTGAGGAGATTAACTCCGTACGTAGATGAAATTATTGGGGATCATCAGTGCGGTTTTCGGCGCAATAGATCGACTATTGATCAGATTTTTTGTATTCGGCAGATAATGGAGAAAAAATGGGAGTATAAGGGTACAGTACATCAGTTATTCATAGATTTCAAAAAGGCATATGACTCGGTTAAGAGGGAAGTATTATATGATATTCTTATTGAATTTGGTATTCCCAAGAAACTAGTTCGATTAATTAAAATGTGTCTCAGTGAAACACAGCAGAGTCCGTATAGGTCAGTTTCTATCTGATGTTTTTCCAATTCACTGCGGGCTAAAGCAGGGAGATGCACTATCACCTTTACTTTTTAACTTCGCTTTAGAATATGCCATTAGGAAAGTTCAGGATAACAGGCAGGGTTTGGAATTGAACGGGCTACATCAGCTTCTTGTCTATGCAGATGACGTGAATATGTTAGGAGAAAATACACAAACGGTTAGGGAAAACACGGAAATTTTACTTGAAGCAAGTAAAGCGATCGGTTTGGAAGTAAATCCCGAAAAGACAAAGTATATGATTATGTCTCGTGACGGGAATATTGTACGAAATGGAAATATAAATATTGGAGATTTATCCTTCGAAGAGGTGGAAAAATTCAAATATCTTGGAGCAACAGTAACAAATATAAATGACACTCGGGAGGAAATTAAACGCAGAATAAATATGGGAAATGCGTGTTATTATTCGGTTGAGAAGCTCTTATCATCCAGTCTGCTGTCCAAAAATCTGAAAGTTAGAATTTATAAAACAGTTATATTACCGGTTCTTCTATATGGCTGTGAAACTTGGACTCTCACTCTGAGAGAGGAACATAGGTTAAGGGTGTTTGAGAATAAGGTGCTTAGGAAAATATTTGGGGCTAAGCGGGATGAAGTTACAGGAGAATGGAGAAAGTTACACAACACAGAACTGCACGCATTGTATTCTTCACCTGACATAATTAGGAACTTGAAATCCAGACGTTTGAGATGGGCAGGGCATGTAGCACGTATGGGCGAATCCAGAAATGCATATAGAGTGTTAGTTGGGAGACCGGAGGGAAAAAGACCTTTAGGGAGGCCGAGACGTAGATGGGAGGATAATATTAAAATGGATTTGAGGGAGGTGGGGTATGATGATAGAGACTGGCTTAATCTTGCACAGGATAGGGACCGATGGCGGGCTTATGTGAGGGCGGCAATGAACCTTCGGGTTCCTTAAAAGCCATTTGTAAGTAAGTAAGTAAGTAAGTAGAAAGATCGATTATTCAATTGATAGGATATTTTATGAGATTGTCACAACTGAGATATCTATTGTCAATTACTTTTGTATGTCAGAAGGCCTTGACTGACTGACTCCATTCTGTCTCAGTCATGTCTACAAAATTCACATTTAAACATAAATAGTGCAATTTAACATCACAGTTCATTACTCAGATTCTACAGAAATTATATTTACCATTAGCTGATCTCGTCTCCTTTTGTTGTGGGTTTCTATTCTGCAATTTTATTGTGGTAGAAAGCATTATCCATAATAATCATTTCCACCCACTTCTGGATTGTATTCATGGCACCATAGTAATCTTGGCCAGTCTTCAAATTGGATGCAAAAAGTTAAATCTGCATCTATAAAAGAGACAAGATATTTAGATTCTAGAATAGAACACATAATAAAAGTTACTACACTATATATAGTTTAATAGTATTGTAGTTACATTACCAGGTTCCAGCTTGTACAATGACCAGTCTTCCTTCCACAGCAGGTTGATGCATAACTCCTTGAACCTTACCACCAACGATACTGGTTTGCTCCATGAATGTGTTGCAGTCTATGAAATATACATGGAATTAATAATGTTACAACATTTATTCCCTTTACTATCTTAAAATATTGTAATAAAGCCTGCCATTCATAAAAATCCACGTTTGATCCAGAAAAACAACAGACTTTGGACCCTCACTTTTCATATTTCTCACATATTCTCTTAAAATTAATATTTTTACTTTCTCTTATGTGAGATTGCCCTCTTTTTTCAATTTAAACCATATTTCCTTCAAAATTGTCCTTAATGACGAACGTGATCCTTCAAATGAAGTATGTATCATAGTTTTCCTGTTACATGGCCCAGTACCAGCATGGCTGTTACTCTTTTTCCTGAACAGGAATGAAAATAGTACTGGTAGTGATAAATAAGAAGTAATTACAAGAGTAAAGTCTACAGTCTTTTAACTTATTAAAATTAAAAAAAATAAAATGTTACTGCCATAATTTTCTTCATCTTGATTCGGTCTATCATATACAAATCTTGCAATGACTTCCTTGGAAAAATTATCTGATGCAGGTTATAGATTGTGGATATTTCTTGTTTTTCCCTGGTGTAGACAGCATATGCCTCTTTTCAGATTTGGTAATAATTATTTCTACTGCAGTCTATGAATGCTGTGATAAAAGTATGGAGATTATATATATATTTTATTTACAGTATTTACTTACAAATGGCTTTTAAGGAACCCAGAGGTTTTTGCTGTCCTCACATAAGCCCACCATTCGTCCCTATCCTGAACAATATTAATCCAGTCCCTAGCATCATATTCCACCTCCCTCAAAATATTATCTGCCCATCTACGTCTCGGCCTCTCCAAAGGTCTTCAAACTAACTCTATATGCATTTATGGACTCACTCATTCGTGCTACATACCCTGCCCACATCAAACGTCTGGATTTAATAATGTTAGGTGAAGAATACAATGCTTGCGTTATGTAACTTTCTCCATTTTCCTGTAACTTCATCCCTCTAAGAACCTTACACTCTAATACCCTTAACCTCAGTGGGAGAGCGTTGGTACGTTTAACCAAAGGTCCCGGGTTCGATACCCGGCCCCGCAACAATTTTTCCCTCGAAATTATTCAAATTAACTTTACAGGGAGTTATTCCTGAAAGCGTAATTTGCATAATACACGTCACTGTACGTAACAGAAAACCACAATTTAAAGTCACACAGAGTTAGTGTGCACTCAAATGTTGGTTGCTTGACTGTTGTCAGCCCACTTTGAGGTCTGTGGATATAGAGGGAAAAATTGGATCGGTGTCTGGTAGAGTTCCCGGGTAGCTCAGTGGGAGAGCGTTGGTACGTTTAACCAAAGGTCCCGGGTTCGATACCCGGCCCCGGAACAATTTTTCCCTCGAAATTATTCAAATTAACTTTACAGGGAGTTATTCCTGAAAGCTTAATTTGCACCCTTAACCTCTGTTCCCCTCTCAAAGTGAGAGTCCAATTTAATGCTTCTTATACATACATGCCTGTGGTGTAACAATATCTGGAACAAGTAAACATATACTATGCTCCTTTTTAATTATACCTATAGCCTTAAAGATTATGGTAATACACTGAAGTACTTGGGACAATAATAAAAATATTCTTCTGCGTTATTGAATACGTATTTTTTTTTTACTTAATTTCTAACAAGAATATTTTTATACATACGAAAGGTTATCAGTGATGGGACTTGTATTTCTAAGTAAGCTTAAAATTTTTCAAAATTCAGTTGCATGTAAACTCAACCACATGCATTAGTTTATCATGAAGTTGCATTAGATTAGGTTACAGAAAAGTCTTCGTATGTTAAATTATGTGTAAATATTTTTTAACACACTATCATGGATGCATCCTTATGGAATAAGATCTGTACTGATCCTGTCAAATATTATCTATAAAAACAGGTTGGCCTACTTACAAGAGATTTGCAATTCTTGCCATTAGAACCGCTTTGGTTTGACAGATATCTTCCTATTCTGCTTCAGCCTTCAATTGTTTGTACATATTAACCACTGCTTATTGTAAACTGTATTTTCTTTTTTGATGTAGGCCTATAAGTTCTTCAGACTCTTTCCTTCTGGACATGTTATAACCTTAAAATAAAATGGTTATTGCATTTTAAAATATGAACTACACATTAACCTAACTTCAACCTTGATTTTATTCACTTTCATTAGACAATATTTGTAAGTATGATTTGAGGCTTTCTCGGCGTTGGTTCGCTAATATGTTTTCGCGGGATATCAGCCGAGTTAAGATTTTGGAATGCTCCAAGCTATGCTCCAAGAGATAGCAGTCGAAAGCTTGGAGCATTCCAAAATCTTAACTCGGCTGATATCCCGCGAAAACATATTAGCGAATATTTGTAAGGTTATGTAAAATTATATTACGCAATTCTCCAAAATAACTGCACCATATGAGACACTATTGTCTTTTGTTCCACTGACTTCTGTGAGATGATAACACATGGATTTAGTTTGGAGCTATAAATACTTTCAATATAAAAGTCATTTGTTACCTGTATATTCTAATGGATAGTTGGAAGTTTTTATTACAGCAAACTAATAAACCATGTGTTTATCACTATATACATCCCTCATAAGCCAGTGAAACATGCCCTCTTTGATGTAGCTTCTCTGGAGAATACCTTATATTATGGTAAAAAATGTAATTGTTATATCATATTACTTATTTTTATATGAATAATGTTTTAAAGTTAAAATAATGCTCTTACCTCAGCAGAATCATCTGTAGGCATAATTATAAATTTCACTATTCTAGAATATAAGTATGCCTATGTAATATAATATCTTAATACAATATATTAAATAACAGTGAATCTTAATACAACACAACATTAATAAAATTCGTTCGATGATCGCCGAACAGTTTAGATCAATAAATTTTAAAGTGTTCGAAGAAGTTCACGGACTGGCAGACAATGGCAGTACAAGAATAGACATGATTGCCATCCCGCCAAATAACAACAATGGCTACATCATCGATCCCACCGTTAGATTTGAAAAACAAAAGAGCCAACCTGAAGATGTAAATAGGGAAAAAAACGACATCTATGTACGTACCGTTCCATATTTCATGGACAAATACGGTCTACAACAAATTGAAGTAATAGGCCTTACGGTCAACAATGATCTTCAACTAATTAATTAGTACCTACTTATAATTACATAATTATGTATATTATTTATACTTCCAACTGCCTATTGCACAATATGCTCTGTCTTTGTGGCAGCCTGTTAATAAAGGGAGCTGTTATCGTTTAGATAAATAAATAAAAATGTTAATTTATTGTAATATTGCAATGTAATGCTCCAAAATTTCTACTTACCTAGAAACATACAATACCGGTAGTTCTGATAATAATAATTTGCACCACAGAGTTGTATTATGTGATTTGATGGAAATAGTAACTTCACGTACAACTCGCAATTCCCGGAACATATTATAATCGCGATATAAAATACACGCACAATATTATGTTTGAATAAATCTAGTAGCAGGCGGGCTTTCCGCTTTAATAATAATTCCAAGTGTACCAACATAAGAACTACAAAATGACTAACTATCATGATATCTAGAACATTGAGTTCAACGCACAAGTGTTGCCAGTAGTGAAGTGAACCTGGGGGCTGCAAAAACACTAGATTTCAGCTGGTGATCACGTAATGGGGGAAAAATGTTGAAGTTGCATCTTAATACCTCAAGATATGCTGTGCCGACAATATATAAGGACCGCTGGGTGGAGGTCGGTGTTTGGGATGGCCCACAAGCAACAAATTATACTAAATATGTGTAAGATTGGTAACCTATGTAATGAGTACCGGGTACTAGGGAATTACCAAAACTAGGACAAAACCTATAACAACTTATAACCTTACGTGCACTCGTTTTAGAATACAAATATAATTCACTGTTATGTGGATTTAATAAGAGAAATAAGAAATAAATAGTTTTCTTACAACTCACCTTCAATAATATTCTTGTAAATGACTTCAATCCGCCTGCTCTCACGTCTTACGCCACACTCGGAACTTTGAAACTCTCTAAATAAGAAACTGTTCGTTTCCGTTATAATACCGTAACTAATATTGGCGGGAAAGAAAAGGCATGTACTTCAAGGGAGTGATGCTATCATTTATTACTTGTCAGTTTGCTATACTTCGTATTTGAATATTATTATATTATATCATTATTTTATTTTAGATGTCTTATAATGAAGTAAATTCAAATTAATTACATTAAAAGCATGCCTGAGATAGTAGCCAATAAGAGAACCATTGTTACTGAGATTCAAATACTAGCCAATGAGAGCAAGAAGAAACGCTGGTGCGACTGTCTACTGGACGGTGAAATCACGCTATAGGAAAGTCATAATTTCACAGCCAGATAGCGCTAGTGTTGCTCGTTCGTTTCCGTTATAATACCGTAACTAATATTGGCGGGAAAGAAAAGGCATGTACTTGAAGGGAGTGATTTATTAGTTGTCAGTTTGCTATACTTCGTATTTGAATATTATTATATTATATCATTATTTTATTTTATATGTGTCTTATAATGAAGTAAATTCAAATTAATTACATTAAAAGCATGCCTGAGATAGTAGCCAATAAGAGAACCATTGTTACTGAGATTCAAATACTAGCCAATGAGAGCAAGAAGAAACGCTGGTGCGACTGTCTACTGGACGGTGAAATCACGCTATAGGAAAGTCATAATTTCACAGCCAGATAGCGTTAGTGTTGCTCGTTCGTTTCCGTTATAATACCGTAACTAATATTGGCGGGAAAGAAAAGGCATGTACTTGAAGGGAGTGATGCTATCATTCATTAGTTGTCAGTTTGCTATACTTCGTATTTGAATATTATTATATTATATCATTATTTTATTTTAAATGTGTCTTATAATGAAGTAAATTCAAATTAGTTACATTAAAAAGCATGCCTGAGATAGTAGCCAATAAGAGAACCTTTGTTACTGAGATTCAAATACTAGCCAATGACAGCAAGAAGAAACGCTGGTGCGACTGTCTACTGGACGGTGAAATCTCGCTATAGGAAAGTCATAGTTTCACAGCCAGATAGCGTTAGTGTTGCTCGTTGTTCGTTTCCGTTATAATACCGTAACTAATATTGGCGGGAAAGAAAAGGCATGTACTTGAAGGGAGTGATTTATTAGTTGTCAGTTTGCTATACTTCGTATTTGCATATTATTATATTATATCATTATTTTATTTTATATGTGTCTTATAATGAAGTAAATTCAAATTAATTACATTAAAAGCATGCCTGAGATAGTAGCCAATAAGAGAACCATTGTTACTGAGATTCAAATACTAGCCAATGAGAGCAAGAAGAAACGCTGGTGCGACTGTCTATTGGACGGTGAAATCACGCTATAGGAAAGTCATAGTTTCACAGCCAGATAGCGTTAGTGTTGCTCGTTGTTCGTTTCCGTTATAATACCGTAACTAATATTGGCGGGAAAGAAAAGGCATGTACTTGAAGGGAGTGATGCTATCATTCATTAGTTGTCAGTTTGCTATACTTCGTATTTGAATATTATTATATTATATCATTATTTTATTTTAAATGTGTCTTATAATGAAGTAAATTCAAATTAGTTACATTAAAAAGCATGCCTGAGATAGTAGCCAATAAGAGAACCTTTGTTACTGAGATTCAAATACTAGCCAATGAGAGCAAGAAGAAACGCTGGTGCGACTGTCTACTGGACGGTGAAATCTCGCTATAGGAAAGTCATAGTTTCACAGCCAGATAGCGTTAGTGTTGCTCTATCTGAATTCAAAAGGAAAATAATTGAATGAGTAGAAAACTTTTCGTTCACAAAATGTTAGGGTACACGATGTCTCCCCTGACGCTTCGCCCCTGCTCCCACAAACTTGTGAATTGTTTTCCCCGAGCAAAGGTTTCCTGTCGGCCGGAAATGGATTCATAAAACCGGGCACTCCGGGCGACCGGATATCTGGCAACCCTAGGTAGGATGGCCAGTTCCTTTCCTCCTCAATTGCATACATCACTGACTAGGTACATATTACACTAATCAGAATTCAGATGCATAGGCTACAAACAATATTGTTCTTCCTCTGATACATATCGTCCTGATAATAGATGTACATATCAGTCAGAACCTGAATCAGAGGATAATATCCTATTTATACCTTAAAAAAAGTGGCTTGTAGGTATAACAATCACATTTTGTCACCAGGGCCGATGCTAGCAAGAGCTATTCACAACCAAAATCCATTATTCTGATCTCTACTGTGCACAAAACATTGAAAGTGCAACAGCATAGACATTTTCTTTAACTACTATTTCACATTTTATGTCAACCTTGTGCATAAACCAGTAGGGTCTAATATTCGTACTCGTATTTTGGTTTGTTAGATCTTCCTAAAATTTCACATTTAAGTGTGTACACTTGTTTATTATAGAGTTTAAAAATTAAAAAAAACTAATATGTAAATAAGCTTTAAGCTCTTTTTTGTTTTAAATAAACGCGCTTGGTTGAAACTTGCACTAAAACTAGACGTAAGTGCAAGTTAAAGCCAACATAAATTGAAATAGCCTATAGGATGGAAAATGAGGTATTAAATGTCTATTTATTGCGTATAATTGCTATTCTTGTACCTATATGTTAATTGTAATTTATTAAGTTTATGTACTTTTTGTTAACCATTATTAATAAATATCCATATCACATTTAAGTGGTGTCAAAATAGTAAATTAATCTTACACTGAACAGTAATTGATAATAAAACATTTGTCTTCATCAGTAGAAATGTGATCTGGTAATAATTGCAATGGTGATGTGCACAAAGAAAGGAGGAAGGAAGCAATGTTGCCCATGATTAAATTCTGTTCACCAGAAAAAGCCTGATCAACTTAAATATGCTGGCGTAGCCATGTACTTCACAAAAGGATGGAAGTTAACTGTAGACCTACATTATTATTATTATTATTATTATTATTATTATTATTATTATTATTATTATTATTATTATTATTATTATTATAGTTGATTATTTATTGACGCCGTATGAACTACTAGGTTTTTAGCGTCGATGGGATAACGAGATACTATTTGGCGAGATGAGGCCGAGGATTCGCCCTAGATTACTTGACATTCGCCTTACGGTTGGAGAAAACCTCGGAAAAAAACCCAACCAGGTAATCAGCCCAAGCGCAACTCGGGATCGGCAGGCAAGCGCCTTAGCTGGCTGAGCTACGCTAGCGGCTACATCGTTATTGAGAAGAAACCACGGAAAAGGTGAACACTAGCTGTGATGAATATGGTAAAGAGCTAGATGAGAATCAGGAGGAGGACTAGAAGTGAAAACAGACAAGAGAAAGAAAGGAGAAGAACGATGAGAAACATAAGCATTACAAATGACATAACATTTATTTATTTTTTTTTTCGTTGTTGGTAACTCTATACCATCTATTAGATGCTTTATGGTTATGCTAACAGATTGAGTTACTTGTCAACAATGTGACACTGAAACGTGTGTTCAGGTTACTGCTCAGCGACAGTCTTGATGTATTTTATATTTTGATGATTGGTTAATTAATATTAACCCGGCACACTCACATTCATACAAATTTCCAGACTCTAGACACCAGGTAATTTTTCTTCTTCAAGAAAAATTCACCGAGAGCTGAGCCCGGGAATCGAACCCGGGACCTCCGGATCTGCAAGCCAGCATGCTGACCAACAGTCAAACAACATTTATTAACTTACACAATGTTCACTTTACACAATAACCCATTAATCCAAGACAATGAGTCAGCAACACGAATTAAAGTTAAATTTTTGTTGCAAGAAATAGTACATAATATATTTTGTTATAAAGAAAAATTTGTTATAACTTATAAGATACTTTTCTTTTTTATATAATTTCACACCTATATTTAACTCTTCAGAACTCAACAAAGAATAATAAGACAATGGGTATAGGTAACAAAAATTTTAATGTACATGAAATCATTTGTTGCTTATATCATTTGAAATTTTTCAGGTATGACCGAAACAGTGGCGCACTCAGAAATATGGTTTGGGGGACTATTTATAGCCAATCTCATAGCGCAACATTAAAGCTGTGTAGTTGTATCCTTACGCGAAACGTGGCTGTTTTGAGAAGTACAGACTACGTCACTGAGATGTGATTGGCTGGTTGGAATAGTTGGAGCTATCAGAAGCGCTCCGAATAAAAGCTACAGAATTTCGAACATTATCGAAAGTTCGAGCTTTTTTTAAAAAAAAAAAAAAGTATGTTGTAAAAAACCCATTCACATACATAAATGTTTAAACATAAAATATTTTAAAGATCACACTTTCCACGATAATAGATACATATACGTCAAGGGTCAAGGGATTAAAAAGCTTTCTTATTTCTCTCTTTCTTTCCTCCATTTTGCTTTTGATTGAGGGGGGGGGCGCTTGAGCTCCGTGTGTGCGCTACTGGACCAGGATTTGTATTAGCTGAGGAGTGCGTTGAAAGATGGAGCATAATATAGATATTTTGTCTCATATTATATTACATTAAAATATCCTCTCTCAAATAGTAGTCTATTCTGAATTCTAAATAGCAAAATATATTAATATACTTAACATTCTTGTCAGTTAATGTACCTGAACATAACAGAAAGCAGAGAATATTTTCTTCAACTGAGTACAGCAATTCATACATACGAGAAAGCCCGAATTCTTAGGTTTGAATATATTCTGTTTATACTGTATAGAGTATCCTTCGAAGAGGTGGAAAAATTCAAATATCTTGGTGCAACAGTAACAAATATAAATGATACTCGGGAGGAAATTAAACACAGAATAGATATGGGAAATGCGTGTTATTATTCGGTTGAGAAGCTTTTGTCATCTAGTCTGCTGTCAAAAAATCTGAAAGTTAGAATTTATAAAACAGTTATATTACCGGTTATTCTGTATGGTTGTGAAACTTGGACTCTCACTTTGAGAGAGGAACAGAGATTAAGGGTGTTTGAGAATAAGATTCTTAGGAAAATATTTGGAGCTAAGAGGGATGAAGTTACAGGAGAATGGAGAAAGTTAGACAACGCAGAGCTGCACGCATTGTATGCTTCACCTGACATAATTAGAAACATTAAATCCAGACGTTTGAGATGGGCAGGGCATGTAGCACGTATGGGCGAATCCAGAAATGCATATAGAGTGTTAGTTGGGAGGCCGGCGGGAAAAAGACCTTTGGGGAGGCCGAGACGTAGATGGGAAGATAATATTAAAATGGATTTGAGGGAGGTGGGATATGATGGTAGAGACTGGATTAATCTTGCTCAGGATAGGGATCAATGGCGGGCTTATTGAGGGCGGCAATGAACCTCCGGGGTTCCTTAAAAGCCAGTAAGTAAGTAATTAAGTAAGTAAGTAAGTAAGTAAGTAAGTATACTGTATAGAGTACTACTAATCCAGAAATTTCAATCCTGGGCTACGCTTCAAGTAGCAGTGGTCAAAATGTTTTACATTTTGTAAGACTTAATGTAACCTAATTATGGAGTTAATATCCATCCATCCATCCATCCATCCATCCAAACACCCACTCACTCACCCATCCACCCACTCAACCAATCATCCATTCGAGCACCCACGCATCCACCCACCCACCCATCCATCCACCCATCCATCCATCCATCCATCCATCCTTCCATCCACCCACCCACCCATCCATCCATCCATCCACCCATCCATTCGCTCATGTAATATTCACTCATTTACTGATGTATTTATTAGTTTATTAACTGATTTATTTATTTGTTTGTTTACTCACTAATTTATTACATTTTTATTCTTCAGTTTATTTATTTGTTTACTCAATTATTCACTGATGTATTTATTCGCTTATTTACTGGTATATTTATTTACAGAATCGTTTATGTATTGTTTTGTTCAATGTTTGATTTATTAATTTGTTTATTATCTGATCTCTTCGTGATTAATTAATTTATTTATTAGTATACTAGCCATACCCGCGCGCTTCGCTGCACTTGTTATAAATAAATAACATTCACTTAAATCTGTTATATGTCCAAATACAGAGCTTTCTTATTGTTAGTTAATAATTAATTTATTATCAATTATAAATCGTTTGCTCCTGAATTACTTTCAAAGTTGTATTTAGAACTATGAATTCAAATGTTATTACCACGAAATAGGTTCTGGAGTTGTTCGATTAATTCTACTTTTAAGCTTAGTGGCTGCAAAAGGGTATCTGTCGGATACAGGGGGGAGAGCCATTAATCCTTCCCATTGAAAGCTTTAAGGAACCAACCTGGACAAATACCCAATGTCCCATCCCTATCTTCCCGTGGTGCAGCTGTTAGTAAGCATAATTTTACAAGCTGAACTAAAGGGAGGGGCTACTCATCAATTAGCACTGGTCAGCTTGATGAGTTAATGACTGAATTTGGTATAATTTTCCTCTAACCAATACCTAATTCCCTCTTTACCCTTTCCTACCCAGTCCTCTGACTGAACTCTTACTTTCTTCGACCCCGACGGCATTAGAGCATTCGAGGCCTAGGGGTTCATTTCACTTCCCTTCCTCCTCTTTCTACTTTTCTGTTCCTAGTGCTGACCTGCTATGGCACTAAAATCGTCCTCCAGTGGCTTAAGGAGGGAAACCTGGTGATTAACAAGATCTCCCAGCTAGGTCCAATGGACCCGTCGACCAACAGCAGGTTGGTCCTCCAGACATTCTGGGGGTTGTGTGTGAATGAAGTAGCCACCAAAACGTTAAAATATGGTGTTCACTTAAATCGGCTACAAGTTGCCATTTTTCACTGATAATATCTTTGAAAAATAATGGGGTGCAAGAGGTCAAATGACTTTATTGTCAAACGCCTGGCATTAGAAAACAACAATAACAACAACTTCTTTTAAGCTTAGTATTATGTTAGACCTAACAGCGTCTGAAATAGAATATATTTGTAAGAACTGAAGGTTGTTACTCTCAGCTGGAAGAAGGTTTTGTCACCAAAAGATATAATTAGAAATAAGGTGTTGTACTGCCCTATACTGCCGGGTAGCTCAGTTGGTAGAGCAGCTGGCTACGGACTGGAAGGTCCGGGGTTCGTTCCCAGGTGGTGACAGGATTTTTTCTCGTTGCCAAACTTTCAGAACGGCCCCGAGGTTCACTCAGCCTCCTATAAAATTGAGTACCGGGTCTTCCCCGAGGGTAAAAGGCGGTCAGAGAGTGGTGCCGACCACACCACCTCATTCTATTGCCGAGGTCATGGAAAGCATGGGGCTCTACCTCCATGCCCCCCAAGTGCCTTCATGGCATGTTACGGGGATACCTTTACCTTTTACCTTTTACTGCCCTATATTATTTAAAACGGTGTTGATAACGGATGTACTTAAGTTTTTAATTGGTTGTGGAGGCTCTTAACCCTCAACTGGTATTGCTTTTTAAATGTACGTTGACGGTATCTATCCTTATGGGTCTATATTGACCCATAGATACCAGTTGAGGGTTAAATCTCAGGAAGAAAAACTTTTCCAGCAGCGCAACGTATTGAAGGCTAATTTACGAACATGTTAACCGAATTATTCTTGCAACAAAAACGGACGCTCCCTAGACCAAATAGTCATGTTTTAATTATGTAATTAATTGCGGATAGAGGAGACGGCCTCCAGATATGGAGGGTAGCTGAGAATATATTGAATAAGCAGTTCTGGACAGCCGATAAGGGGTGGTCCTCCAGCTTGGGGGTTGGGCGAAGGGCTAACAACCCATCACCGTAAAAAACAGCTTGTTACGAAACCTAACAATAAGATCCAGACGTTTGAGATGGGCAGGGCATGTAGCACGTATGGGCGAATCCAGAAATGCATATAGAGTGTTAGTTGTGAGGCCAGAGGGGAAAATACCTTTGGGAAGGCCGAGACGCAGGTGGGAAGATAATATTAAAATGGATTTGAGGGAGGTGGGATATGATGGTAGGGACTGGATTAATCTTGCTCAGGATAGGGACCAATGGCGGGCTTATGTGAGGGCGGCAATGAACCTCTAGGTTCCTTAAAAGCAAGAAAGTAACTAACTAAGTAAGTAAGTAGGTAAGTAAGTAATTACTTCATTGTTTTATGTGGTATTGTATGACGTTATGATTGAAATATCTATGTTGTTAAATGTTTTTATTGTAACATTCGACCATAACTGACTGAGTATATAATATCTCGCGCTCAGAGGGGTGGAGTTCGGGGTTTGAGATGGTTTACAAACCACAAGTCATGTTAAAGATGTTTGTTAATTATTCAAAACGGAGTATTGTGCACTACATGTAGAACTGTTACCTATTAAGTATACATTACCGTAGCTCACCCAAATACGTAATTAAGCATGAAATATATGTAGTTATGTTACTGAATAATTAATACCTAATATGGCCGCGTGTATATTTATAAAATTATTCCATCTCTGGCTTTCATTCTCTCATAAAAAACGCAACGCAAATCAGACATCAAATTTCAGTACGGTACCTCCAAATAGCATTAAATTTAACTGCAGTACATATAGCTAATTATTAGTGTCGATATTATATAAAGTTTTCTGTGCGTAAGATTCTGTTTAGTCCTACCTTATATACATTTGTGCTCAGTCCTCGATTCACTAAAGAGCTTCTGTAATGACATAAAGCCTCCGTCAATCTACAGGAAGTATACTTTCCAATGATGAAAGAATTATTTAAACATATTAAATAGTTTCTTGAGATTGCCTCACACAAACACACAAACATTCTCTCTTTATAATATAATAATATTTAGCATATTATAAACACATATAATTAATATCATCCGTATATCAATCCGATTGTTGTCCAAGAACTCCAAAGCCGCCTTTAATAGATGCAGAGTCATTTGTTTCATATTCGTGGCTAATCTGACGTGGCCACCATATAAAAAGCATTGTTATTTTAAAAAAGATATATCTCGCCATATGATATTGCAGAATTCTTGCACGGAAATATTATATACTTCGGTACATCATACTAATATCAGTCCTATCAAAAATTTTCCTAGTACCCTGTACTCGTTACATAGACCACTCTTACACTAAACCTGGAGTAAATTAAACTTATTAATCAAATAAATGATCCACTTACTGTTTTTTATATGCTCACCTGTATGTAATTTCTATTTTATATATATTTCATTGTTATTTTCCATCCGAAGATAATTAAGAACGATGAATATCACTTAATATCTCCTATCTTTCTACAAATAGTGTTTATATGCCATGTTAAATTTCATTTGTTTTCATCAGTTAACAATGATGCACATTGGGAGCAACATATAAGAAATTATTTTCCTACACAATGCACGCTATATTCACGTTGTTTTGAAATGATTAATCGAAGATGGTTTGCTTATTGTTTATTATACGTATGTAATTTCTATTCCATATGTTTTTTTTTTCTATCCCACGATCATTAAGAATGGTGAATATTATTCACGCTTGTTTCCTGTATTTCTTAAAAGTAATGTTATGTGGCATGTTAGTTTTTATTTGTCGTTATTTACGTAAAAATGATGCGCCAAAAATAATAATAATTTCGTACTCACTCCACATCCTATAATTATTATATTCACATTTGTTTTTCAGTGATTTATTAAAGAATGTACCGGTACCTTCAAATCAAAATATGTGATGGACCGATTAATTATTATAAATTAATTGCACAAGGGCTTGGGGGCCGTCTCCAACAGGGGTTTTAGAGGGCAGAGCTCCCTAAAGCAAGAAAGAACACATCATAAAATATAAGTCGTACCTTCAACCCAAAGGTGATGGACCGGTTTATTAGGCTACTATAAATTAATTGCATGAGGGTTTGGGGACCAAGTCCCCAAGAGGGGTTTTTAGGGGGCGGAGCCCCCAAAACAAGAAAGAACACATTATAAAATGTAACTCGTACCGTCAACTCAAATGTGATGGACCGATTAATTACTATACTGTAAATTAATTGCACGAAGGTTTGGGGACCAAGTCCCCAACAGGGGTTTTTAGGGGGCGGAGCCCCCTAAAACAAGAAAGAACACATTATAAAATGTAACTTGTACCTTCAACTCAAATGTGATGGACCGGTTAATTACTATAAATTAATTGCATGAAGGTTTTGGGGCCAAGTCCCCAACAGGAGTTTTTAGGGGGCGGAGCCCTCTAAAACAAGAAAGAACACATTATAAAATGTACCGTGAACCCAAAGGTGATGGACCGGTTAATTATTATAAATTAGTTGCATGAGGGTTTGGGGAAAAGTCCCCAACAGGGGTTTTTAGGGGGCGGAGTCCCCTAAAACAAGAAAGAATACATTATAAAATGTAACTCGTACCTTCAACCCAAAGGTGATGGACCGGTTAATTATTATTAATGAATTGCACGAGGGTTTGGGGACCAAGTCCCCAACAGGGATTTTTAGGGGGCGGAGCCCCCTAAAACAAGAAAGAAGACATTATAAAATGTAACTCGTACCTTCAACCCAAAGGTGATGGACCGGCTAATTATTATAAATTAATTGCATGAGGGTTTGGGGACCAAGTCCCCAACAGGGGCTTTTAGGGGGCGGAGCCCCCTAAAACAAGAAAGAACACATTATAAAATGTAACTCGTACCTTCAACCCAAAGGTGATGGACCGGTTAATTATTATTAATGAATTGCGTGAGGGTTTGGGGACCAAGTCCCCAACAGGGGTTTTCAGGGGGCGGAGCCCCCTAAAACAAGAAAGAACACATTATAAAATGTAACTCGTACCTTCAAATGTGATGGACCGGTTAATTACTATAAATTAATTGCTCGAAGGTTTGGGGACCAAGTTCCCAACAGGCGCTTTTAGGGGGCGGAGCCCCCTAAAACGAGAAAGAACACATAAAATGTAACTCGTACCTTCAACCCAAAGGTGATGGACCGGTTAATTACTATAAATTAATTGCACGAAGGTTTGGGGACCAAGTTCCCAACAGGGGTTTTTAGGGGGCGGAGGCCCCTAAAACAAGAAAGAACATATTATAAAATGTAACTCGTACCTTCAACCCAAAGGTGTTGGACCGGTTAATTACTATAAATTAATTGCACGAAGGTTTGGGGGCCAAGTCCCCAAGAGGGGTTTTAGGGGGCGGAGCCTCCTAAAGCAAGGAAGAACACATCATAAAATATAACTCGTACCTTCAACCCAAAGGTGATGGACCGGTTTATTAGGCTACTATAAATTAATTGCATGAGGTTTTGGGGACTAAGTCCCCAACAGGGGTTTTTAGGGGGCAGAGCCCCCCAAAACAAGAAAGAAGACATTATAAAATGTAACTCGTACCTTCAACCCAAAGGTGATAATATAATAATATAATATAATTATGTTGTACGTAGCGAGATCAATTATTCAATTGATAGGATATTTTATGAGGTTGTCACGACAAGCAACAAGTTATACTAATTATGTTAAACATAAAAACGACCTATGTAACGAGTACCGGGTACTAGGAAATTCCCAAAATTTTGCATAGAATAAAACTTATTGGAAAGCGTTTTTGAAGAAACTGTTGTTATGTAATATTTTTCATAAAAATCAATAATAAGCGAGATATTTCGATTTATTTAATTCAGGCCCCCTTATAACTCCCCTTTTAAATAGAGTATTTTGAATGACATATAGCCTATAATCTAAGTTACAACGAACTTAATTTATATTCCAATTTTCATATAAATCGGTTCAGCCATTATCGCGTGAAAAGGTAACAAACATCCAGACAGACAGACAGGCAGATAGATAGATAGATAGATAGATAGATAGATAGATAGATAGATAGATAGATAGATAGATAGATAGATAGATAGATAGATAGATAGATAGACAGACAGACAGACAGACAGACAGACAGACAGACATACAAACAAAAATTTCAAAAAAGCGATTTTCGGTTTCAGGATGATTAATTATACATGTTAACACCAATTATTTTTGAAAAATCGATAATTACCAGAACAATTTCGCTTACAGATTTATTATTAGTATAGATTCGACCATAACTGACTGAGTATATAATAACTCGCGCTCAGAGGGTTGGAGTTCGGGGTTTGAGATGGTTTACAAACCACAAGTCATGCTAGAGATGTTGGTTTGATAATTATTCAATACAGAGTATTGTGCACTACATGGAACTGTTACCTATTAAGTATACATTACCGTAGCTCACCCAAATACGTAATTAAGCATGAAAAACATGTAGTTACGTTACTCAATAATTAATACCTAATATGTGCCGCGTGTATATTTATAAAATTATTCCATCTCTGGCTTTCATTCTTTCATAAAAAACGCAACGCAAATCAGACATCAAATTTCAGTACGGTACCTCCAAATAGCATTAAATTTAACTGCAGTACATATAGCTAATTATTAGTGTCGATATTATATAAAGTTTTCTGTGCGTAAGGTTCTGTTTAGTCTTACCTTATATACATTTGTGCCCGGTCCTCGATTCACTAAAGAGCTTCTGTAATGACGTAAAGCCTACTTCCATCTAAAGGAAGTACACTTTCCAATGATGAAAGAATTATTTAAATAGTTTCTTGAGATTGCCTCACACAAACACACCAACATTCTCTCTTTATAATATAATAATATTTAGCATATTATAAACACATATCATATCATCCGTACATCAATCCGATTGTTGTCCAAGGACTCCAAGGCCGCCTTAAATAGATGCAGAGTCATTTGTTTCATATTCGTGGCTAATCTGACGTGGCCACCATATAAATAGCATTGTTATTTTAAAACAGAAATATCTCGCCATATGGTATTGCAGAATTCCTGCACGCAAATATTATGTACTTCGATACATCATAGTAATATCAGTCCTATCAAAATTTTGCATAGAATAAAACTTATTGGAAAGCGTTTTTAAAGAAGCTTTTGTTATGTAATATATTTTATAAAAATCAATAATAAGCGAGATATTTCGATTTATTTAATTCAGGCCCCCTTATAACTCCCCTTTTAAATAGAGTATTTTGAATGACATATAGCCTAAAATCTAAGTTACAACGAACTTAATTTATATTCCAATTTTCATATAAATCGGTTCAGCCTAGTGATGGAGGAAATAAATTAAATACCGATATACCGATATATTGATATTGCAATATATTGCTAACTTAGTTTCGATAAACGATATATATCGCAGAAAATATATCGATATATCGAACGATTATCGATATATCGCTATTCCGTAAGCAAATTGCATTTTCAGGCGTACATTTACTGTATTACAATAAAATTATTTAAATTTTAATATTCCTTTTTACCATTGAAATTAACATCATAACAGTCAAAAGCATAAATGTAAAATTGTAACAATAAACAATACATTTTCAATACCATAACCAAAATAAAAATTTTGATGGGAGTTAAATGATACAGTGGGAAAGAGTTAAAGTGAACTTTACATGGTTGACTATTTGATATTGGAATACGATTAAATTATTCTAATGTGATATGATGATAGAGACTGGATTAATCTTGCTCAGGATAGGGACCAATGGCGGGCTTCTGTGAGGGAGGCAATGAACCTCCGGGTTCCTTAAAAGCCAGTAAGTAAGTAAGTAAGTAAGTAAGTAAGTAAGTAAGTAAGTAAGTAAGTAAGTAAGTAAGTAAGTAAGTTATATTGGATTCAATCCAGGACACATATATAATGATTTTTTCTACCTAACAACGTAATCATTTTTAAATGTAACTAAACAGAACTTGTAATTATTTTTAAATGTAAGTAAACAGTACTTTGAATGTTATAAGTTTTAACAAACTTCACAGTTGATTTGATACAATCCTTCTATAGTAGGTTCCTATTGCAAGTTATTGTTATACTCCAACAATCCAAACAACAATTGTGATGATTATAGGGATAGAATTTTTATGCACTAAAAGATTAAAGAAAACAGGATGTCAGCACTAGGTTGTGCATAGAAATCATAGACGTAAACAAATGTCACATCGGTATTAAATCCTTGTTTCTCTTTCCATTTCAGAATACAGAAATAAAAGTTTTGATACCCATTCTGAGGTCAGACGGTTCCCTTTCAGGGTGGGAGTTGCTCCTGACTTGGAGAACATTAATAACAATATTAAAACAATAGAAGAACCTCCTGTATGTCTCACGTTCGCACACGCTGCATTTTGAATTTGGTGCTGCATATTAAACAGTTTGAATTCGAATTCCAGTCCAGCCAATTAGAACAAGGCATTGAGTGAGGTTGCACAATTATGTAACTGTCCACCTTCAGTAGCGCCATCTCTCGGGAATTATCGGAGTTGTCTAGTGTGGATTTTGTTGTTGTTGATGATAATAATTCCACAAAAAAAGTCGATAAATTTTGAGAAAATCGATATATTATACGATATACCGAATCAAAATTTCGATATCGCTATATCGAAACGAAAATATCGGTATTTCGTAAAAACCGATATATCGTTCCCATCTCTAGTTCAGCCATTATCGCGTGAAAAGGTAACAAACATCCAGACAGACAGACAGACAGACATACAAACAAAATTGTCAAAAAAAGCGATTTTCGATTTCAGGATGGTTAATTATACATGTTAACACCAATTAATTTTGGAAAATCGAAAATTACCGGAAAAATTTTGGCTACAGATTTATTATTAGTATAGATTCAGTTATATAATATGTATTTATTTATTTCTTCACAGATTTATTTTTTACTGAATTAATCATTAATTAATTACTTCTTTCATTCATTCGCTCATTTATTCACGGATTATTTATTTATTCTTTCACAGATTTATTCACTCATTGATATATTCATTCAGTAATTTGTTAATTAATTAATACATTAATTCATTCATTTACACATTAATCTATTCATCTGTTTACTTATGTGAAGAGGAAACTGAGAGACTGGAAGGACAGTGCCGCATCAGCCTGGAGACTGGAAGAATTATGCTTCCAACAGAGTTTGGGAGGTCGAGCTGAATGCTCCCGGATGGGCTTTGTAGCCGAAGTTGGCTCCAGCAGCATTTTACAGAACTCTAAGTAACATTATACAATAAAATTAAGAACGATTTTTTGCATGTTACCTAGTATTAAGTTTGTATTGTAATATACAGTGTCTTTCGCTGTCGTGTCGCCCGTTGCACGGCGGCCGGTGATAGCAACCGTTGATAACCGAGCTCCCGGCACTGCGGCCGACTTGAATCCCTTCCCCTTCGTAGGAGCGTGGGAGTCTTTCAGTCAGTCTCACAGCGGGTTTGCTTCAGCGTGGTCGTGCTTTGAAGTGCTTCGTATGAAATGTTATTTCTGTATTAGTGCTACAAGTGTTATTGTGCTTGGTATTAAATGTGATTTCTATATTAATGCTGTGCTATAGTTTACATAATGCCTCGACATACTTACACGTTGCAACAAAGAATTTTATGTATGATTTGTATGTGTTAACAAATCCATGCAGGGAAGTTGTAAGGCAACCCTAAGTGTAAACCTTCGGGTTCCTCCTCCGTACAAGAGAAAGAGAAAAAAAACTTGCCAATATAACAGTAGGCTACATTTATTATTATTATTATTATTATTATTATTATTATTATTATTATTATTATTATTATTATTATTATCATTATTATTATTGCTCTAAACTAAACTTAATAATTAGGGACCGGATTTTTATGTAATATCAAGGTGTGAAATATGTATCAAAATATGTAAAATATCAATATCTGGCAAGTATAGATAGGTAAGACTCTCCAGTTATGATTTCATAGAGCACCTGACTTTTTTACCGCACACTTGACATATTACTATTTTTCCATCTATAGTGAAAGCTTCGTCCATCGCAATCCATGATTTTATTTTTGTCGTTAGGGTTGAAGATACAGGGGCCATTTTAGTTAGTTAAAAGCAGTAAATAAACTCACTTGCACTTTATAGGTACTGTAAGTAGGTACTAAAACTAGAGAACTGAGTGAAATGAATGACACAACAAGCACTGTTTCGCTTTACTGGATTAGGAGAAAATAAGAGGAGATGTGGGACACATGCATTTTAGCTGCTCCCTGTAAGAAACAAAGTACCTACTAAAACCTCAAACTATAGGCATTTACAAACTGTTGTTTGAAAAGTGACATTTCTGTCTCATTCAGAAGGGTAGGATTATTCCAGCCGAGAACCATACTTTCTAATTGCTCAGAAAATCCCATTTCCGTATAGGTCTACTAAATTTAAAGTGAAGAGGTCAAGCAATAACCTGAAAAGCTATTTATTTCAATCTTTCAACATCTTTCCAGTTTGTTCCTTTACTCCAGCTTCTTTTCAAAAGTCGGCTACTTTATTGCGGCTCATGTCAGACTTGACACGGGTTTTCCCTGGAAGGATAAGGAAGAGGGTGAGTAAGGTTGCAAATTGCATGGGAACGGCTTGTTAAGACGTGTGCAGAACAATTATAGTTGGAGACAAATCTTGTCGCCCTCGTCTCGCTCCACCGCATGAAGGCAACGCTACTTTCTGAGTGATTTTTTTACAATACAAGATGATTGTATGAGAAAGGTTGCCTTTTGTTCACTCATATTTACAGTGGGCGGTATGGGGTGAGTGCCTCTATTACTTCCTGGAACTAAGGACGTTATGTTTCGTCCCGAAATATATCCTTTCTAGGGTAGGTAAAAAGGGTTTTTAAATCTGTGTATTTCAAAATGTAAACTTCCTCTGCAGAAGTTTTTTTTTTTCCTTTTAGAGAAGTAAAAAATAATAAAACCCCTAAATATGTAGATTTATGTAATACCAAGCCATAATATGTAATGTGGGGTAAATATATAAAAATATGTAGTATCAAATTTTAATATATTAATGGTAATTACAAGATTCGCAAAGATTTATTATTTATATACGGTTAGATTGAAAGGAATATAATATGTAATTACATAAAAATCCGGTCCCTATTAATAATACATTTACTCAGTTAAAATTACCTATATATTATTTTAATGTACCGAAGTACATATGATATTTACATGCAGATATTCTGCGTCATCATACGATGTAAGAGTAATGGAACGGAGAAAAATTCTCTCCGGCGCCGGGATTTGAACCCGGGTTTTCAGCTCTACGTGCTGATGCTTTATCCACTAAGCCACACCGGATACCACCCCGGCGTTGGACAGAATCGTCTCAGATTAAGCTCCAACTCTTGGGTTCCCTCTAGTGGCCGCCCTCTGCACTACGTCATAGATGTCTATGAACCTAGGACTGAAGTCCACACATGTGCTGAGGTGCACTCGTTATGAGTGACTAGTTGGCCGGGATCCGACGGAATAAGCGCCGTCTTAAATCACGAAGTGATTTACGCATATCATATATATTATTTTAATGTACCGAAGTACATATGATATTTCCATGCAGATATTCTGCGTCATCATACGATGTAAGAGTAATGGAACGGAGAAAAATAATATATATGATATGCGTATATCACTTCGTGATTTAAGACTGCGCTTATTCTGTCGGATCCCGGCCAACTAGTCACTCATAACGAATGCACCTCAGCACATGTGTGGACTTCGGTCCTAGGTTCATAGACATCTATGACGTAGTGCAGAGGGCGGCCACTAGAGGGAACCCAAGAGTTGGAGCTTAATCTGAGACGATTCTGTCCGACGCTGGGGTGGTATCCGGTGTGGCTTAGTAGATAAAGCATCAGCATGTAGAGCTGAAAACCCGGGTTCAAATCCCGGCGTCGGAGAGAATTTTTCTCCGTTCCACTGCTCTTACATCGTATAAAATTACCTACTTCAGATTTTTATAATAATGAAGGATAACTGAATTACTGAATCAAAATTAACTTCCGATGTCCTCCCATGAAGGACAGCTATATCTACTCCCAAATTTCTTCAACATTAAGCCCCCAAGTCATAGGCGGTAAACATGACTAGTTGATAAATAATCTTTGCTGCACTTCTGTGACTCTGGCCGATTTATCGCGAGGCGTGGTTGGATGGGTTGGCCAGCACGTACCATACTTCAACTTGTGGTACAAAAATTCCAAAATGAAGAATGCAATAGAACCTCCAACGCCAAATCCCAGCACCACAAGCGTTGGGTAGAAGTCGCCAATGCGCACACTCACAAATCCTCGACTATCAGAGTCACATTTGGATTTCTGGACAAACCATCTCTTGTATTCACGATCAATCATTCCCCTCTCCCTCAGCCAGAGAACTCTGTAGGGAGCAAAGTTGACCAAAATTAGCTGAGTATGATTTGTTCTTAAACGAGAATGGATTTTAACAATATTATTAAATCTGATATTGATCACATTACACAAACAAATAAGGCAATACAAATTTCGTATGAAATATAAGAAATGCAATGAGATTTTTTCTTAAAACTATCGATTCGCAAATCGGTCACTTACAATAGGTTTGTTCCAGCACGTTCAGAATCGATTCTGAACTGCCTGCTCATGCACAGTAGCTCAATGTGCGTTCAAACAAGACTAGAATTGATTCCGAACCGATACTGAACTCCCTGTTCCAAATTCCGACGTGCTTTAGAACTCGTTCGGAACGAGTGAATTGGTTCTCGATTAAGAGCAGGCACTGGGAATTCTGAATTGTTGACGCATGCGTAGATGGTTCATTATGAAATTATGAACTTATTCCGAATCTCAGCGCTGAGCAATCTGATGGCATCACGGTGTTCCGAATTCCACCGATGACGTCATTGATGCTCCACCGGTGTCGCACCGGTGCCATCAGCTTGCAGAGGTGGTGGCAGTCTCCATCAGCCGCCATCAGTGAATATGCTTGGTTCTTGTATAGGGCGGGAATTACCAGACGAATGACATCGTGCACTGTTGTGTCATGGCGGTGTGTTCTGTTTTAGTTCTGCTGTATTGTTTGTAATTAGCACAACGTAAAAACAGTATGTTAATGGCTTATGAGCGAACATGTCAACGGACCCGTTATTACTACCGGTTCAAGAAGTAAATTGTTTATGCTCTCTTTTCTTTGAACGAGATGGCAGTACGGAAATTTCGCAAAATTTTGCTAGCGTAGCACAGACAACAACTTATACAGTCGCCATGACAGCATCGATCCTTCCAGCAGTTTGTTCCTATTTCGCTGCAGCGTGACGTCATTGTTGTCCACCATTCCGGTGAGATTCGGAATACGCTGTATGGTTAAAATGCTTCGAGACAAGGCAGGTTAAAATATAAAAAATAGACCATCACGAGTGATTTGAAAGATGATAGTGATATATTTTATAAAGAATTAAGTAAGTTCGAAAAATGAATATAATTTTAATATGAGAAGAAACTCCGAAGGCCGTGAAAGAAGAGTTCAAGAAACGTTCCAACAATGTAAAATCTCGAACTAGTTCTGGCACCATACACAACTGGCGCATGCGTCGAAAGAATTTCGGCATTATTTCGGAATGTGTTCTGAATTGCTTGCTGGAACAAACCTTATCATTCCGTGAACTCATGGGGCAAGAAGACTGCATGGGTATTCCCCTACACTCCCGTCCGTAAAGTTGCGGCATACTAAACATTAAATAAATACATTTATTGTAATTAACTCGACACTCACCCTTCTCACAGAAGGCACCGGTACAGGGTGATGTTATTTTGTTTGATGCATAATCTACATATTAAATGTTCACTTGCACGTGACAGTTCCTCTGCGCCAATTTCTTTTCCAATGTTTTTCTTTTAGCACATCTAGAGTATTCTGCAATTACTCATTTTAGATTCGATACGTCTAATATTAAAAATCTATAATATTTATTTTAAAGATTTTCAATCTCAACTTTTCTTTAATACGGTACGCGCCAAAATATACAGTACTGGATTTCGCGCAGCCCGCATACCTGTGCGTCTGCGTATTGTTGCATCACCATTATGAATTGCTAATTGTGTAACGAACGTTGTGCTGTGTGGTTGGAATTGACGATGGGTCTCGCGACGGAGGAAAAAGTGTTCATAGTGGAGTATTATAATTCGCTCATACGGAAATGGTTATCAGGGCGGGCCGAGCTTAAAGTTCGTGGCGGTACAATTTCGTGAACACTAATCAGCCGGCACCAAGCAACTGTTATGCTGTCTATCGTTACAAAATTTCGTCGTACGGGTAGTGTATTGTGTCAACGGAAGGGAAGGTCTGGTAGGCCAATAACTGTGTCCACAAATGACAATTATGGACGTGTCCTCAATCAGCTGTTGCAGTCACCAAAGCGAAGTCTTCGACGAACATCCCTGAAATTAAACATCAGCAATACGTCACTTCGACGATTGTTTAAAGACTTAGGTGGATTTCCGTACCGAATACAGGTTGGACAACGATTGACGGAGGAAGATAGGCATGTCAGGATTGAATATTGTGCAAGATTTTTGGCCATGGTGTACGAGGATCCAGATTTCTTGCTCAACGTGTGGTTCTCCGACGAAAGTCACATTCACTTGGACGGTTTTATCAATCGCCAAACAAAGGAGAACATTTTCAACTGTAATGATCCACCCACAACTGTGCCTGCATTACGTCAGAAGATCGTCTCGTTTTTCAGGACTCTGCAGCAACCTATGTTCCAGAATATGTTTCAAAATCTGCGTGATCGTTATGAACACTGGCTACAGCGCAATGGAGCATATTTTGAACATTTACATTATCATCCCGATAACTAACAACAAATAACAGTAACATATTGTTCCAGTACTGTATATTTTGGCGCATACTGTATATGAGTTGTCTTGTTCATTTTGTTGTGTGAGTTTTAAATTTTAATGTAAGTTATTAAATGATTGTATTAACTGTTTGTCTATTTCACTATTTTTATACATAATCAGGTAATGGGTTACCCATTGCTAATCCAGTAGTTTGTTTTGCCCGAGCGTGTTTTTTAACAACCTTACCGATGTTGTTGGTAGGCCTTGTAAGTTAAACTTATAACACACGTGCGGTAAGTAAATGAATCAAATCAACTTTTATTTATTTACTTAAAAGTAACCAATTATGTGTTGCGCACCACTATGTGCTATGAGGAAATAACTAATGTCTTATTATACCTGTACTCTTTCCAAATTAATTTATTGCAATGGAGATTTGTAAGAAAGCAAGAATTAATGTAACATCCGAAAGTCTTGCCAGCCCCCTCCCTTGTTTGTATGTTGATGTGCATTCATTTTGAACATGTCATAGCAGATGTGTGACAATCAGAGTGCTGCATTGGAGTTAAATCGCTCGCTTGAACTCGGTCGAGTGTCGCATCCTCGAGTGAGATACGATCGGTCGTGATACGCTCGTAATAAATAGAAGCACAGTACAAGGTCATCTCGCCCACATGTCTTATCTTGTACGGAAGGCGACGGATAAGACACACATATATGTTTTGCTCACACGGTAAAAATAAGGCTTTATTTTCTGCGTTTATGAAAAACGTTTAATGGAACGTACCAAAACAGGAACATGAAGTTATAAATAAAATAGTATGAAAAACTTCGATATACAGTTATTATTGCTAATTAATAATTATTCAATATTTGATTTACCACATATATAATATGATAGGTCCATACATAGTGTTCCGCCTATATACTGCGACAATGTAGAAACGTTTTACAAAATATTATTGATATAGCAGTAGATTAATAACAGTATTAGTACAGAGATAACGTCACAGAAAATATAATAAAACGAATAATCATGCTGCACAACTGTTACAGACGCAAAAATTGATACCCAAATTATTAGAGATTATTATTATTATTATTATTATTATTATTATTATTATTATTATTATTATTATTATTATTATTATTATTATTATTACTAGAAAACTTGATACAGTTCTTGCATTATCGTGATTGTGTTCTCCGTTTATGATAATTACATTTACATCCAATAACATCTATCAGATGTTGCAAAAACAAAATCACTCCTGTGGGGGTGGGGGGAAATATTTACCTACAACATTTATATTACATTTTAAAGCAAGTTTTGTAGTTGTACTATGGAGAGGTTAGTTAAACACTGCAAAGTTTTGAAATGATAAACATCTATGATGTTACTACACAGTTCATCACTGTAACAAGAACGAATGTCTAACGCTCGGCTTATACCGTTCGAGGATTTATCGTTTGTGACAATTTTACCCATCATGCATGTGCGCTACCTATCGGATTATGCTATGAACTACTTGGCGCTCGAGCGATAACGTCCGATGCAGACCTCTGGTGACAATGGTTGATACTTTACGTTTCAGCTTGTTTAGTGATCCAGAACATCAGTATGGCACCATCATTGTAGCGGCACAAAATTATACGCCGCCATGTCCTGTGTGAAATTTCTGCAGCAAAGGCGGTGTGATTTCCCTGAATGCCTTCCCTAACAGTTTGCCTCAAATCTTCAATAGGGATATCTTATGCGAAGTTTTACCGCGAGATGGCAGGAGCGTTCCATGCGGCGCAACATATTGTAGGGCTGTGTTATGTCATATCCTACAGTTGATTACGTTTTCCCGCTTGTTGGTTTTCTGTGCATGTCAAAATTATATTTACAATTATTTTGTATAATCTAGTATAATTTAATATAATTCAATATTTTCTTACCTCATAATTTAATTTACAATAAATAATAACGTAAACCTGTATAATACTGAGGGATTTCCCTTAAGAGATGGATGGAGAAATCTGCAGTATGCAGAATATGGATGCGAGTAAATTGAATGTTCATGAACCTAAACGAGAACTTTGAGAACGAGGTGCATGAATAAAAAAATAGGAACTATGTCGAAGGTGAATATTGCCTCTTTAATCATTAGTATTTAAGAACCGTATGCTAAAAACAGGATATGCAGCCACCAATGTTTTTTTTTTTTTTATAGGAAAGGATTATCGAGATTGAATTCTTTGTATTTTTTCTGTAGTTACAGAAAGATCAAATGCAATTTTTAATATGATCGCAGTAGTAGCACGATTAATCTGCGTTTTGTAGGTTAAGGACATGCAGTTTTGAATACTATGTAGGATGATTTTGAAAATTTGAAGTTAAAACATGATTTTCATAATTAGAGTACAGTACATTAAAAACATTATTCACGAAATGGATTTCACTACGGATCGTCCTGGATAATAAACATCCTAGTTTATCGAGAGTTTACTGCAGGCGTAAACTTCGGAGACTCCTACAACTCCTGCATATAATCTAAGCTAACATAGCTCGCTGTCGAGGTTGCATATGTTTTTATTAATTTTTATTTTTCCTCTTCCAAAATGAAACTGTAGTCAACAATTCCTTACTCGAAGTAGTTAATTTTATTTAATAGTTAGCACTTTCGAGGCGCAATTTAATTACTTATTTATTCAAGATTTGAAGCATATATTCATAATATTTCGGGACATGATTGAAGACAAAAAGCTTTCCCTGGTTTTTATACATAGAAACATAACAAAAATTTGCCATTTTTAGTTGTTTTTAAGAGTATTTAAATACTAATACACTATATATTTTCTCACGGTCTTACTAATAAACCGTGTATAGTTTTTATACGAGACTTATGTAGCGTTGAGACAGAAAACGTTACTAATAAACCATGCATAAGCGATGGATGTATAAACAATCTGTAATTATACAATGGGAATTGCTTTGCAGTAGTTATATATACGAAACCCCTTGTTTAAGTGTTGTATATAGAGAAAAAATGGCCGTCCCTCTAACAGCTGTTCGTATCGACTGTCATTTTATGATGATGGATCCCTTGTAACCACAGAAGAACACACCAAAGAGCACAGAATAAGTAGAATATTATTGCTGTAGCTTGTACTCTTTGACCAAATATAGTGTGGTAATCGATCAGAGCCAGTTGTACTATCGATTCTTAACACGGCACACTAGAGAGCTCTACCGGATGCAATAGAGAATCTCAGAATTCTATTACCTTTCGTAATGAAGTAATGACGAAACTATGACGTAGCTGTGTAACTGTTATACTGTTATACACGACGTATGTAGTAGAGTTGGGTCAATTCGTGAACGAATCGTTCATTCGAACGACTAATAATGAAGAATCGTAAGAATCGATTCGTGGTATCAACGAATCGTCGTTGAAAAGAATCGTAACGAATCGTCGTTCAAAACAATAGTAAGGAATCGGCATGGTATCGTAACCCACGATTCTATTAGTTGTTTGATGTACCCTGTCAACTGACATTTCGGAACCGTGTCGAATGCTCCCGAGCGAGAGTGGAATCAATATATGTACTGCATTTGTTAAGTATGGAAAATAATGAACACAAACCTGAAATTTGCATAGTTAAATAGAGGTGTAATGCAAAAAATGTACTTCGTAATAAGGTTCAGTTGATAAATTATAATTTAGAGACATTATCTTAGGTAATTTTGTAGACTAATGGAGGTCATACTGAATGGTTGCAGCAAATGAGAAAGAGACAATCCAATGTCTCGCCTCTTATGCCATCTATGCGAGAGATGTAGAACGTTTTTGTTCTACGCGTGGTTTGCAAAGGAAAGTGTCTTGCGACGATTCAAAAGAATAGTTGGTATCGCAGACTGGGAAGAATCGTGAACTCGTTGACGATTGAAAAGAATAGTTGGAATCGCAGACTGAGAAGAATCGTGAACGAATCGATAGAATCGATTCGTAATGTGTGATTGAATCGTTGGAATCGACTTCTGAAAAAAAATCGTGTTGCCCAACTCTAGTATGTGGTGATTTTTAGTAAGGAATTTACACACGACGTATAAACGAGCTACTCATTGTATAAGTATAAGACAGTTAAACGTCTGTATATAGAGTTTTTATTAGTAAGACCGTCAATGTTTATATACCGAAAAACAAATGCACACGCAAAGCGCATCCCTCAAAGTACACGCGCGCTATCTGTTGGTGCTAGTTCAGGATATCCCTATTGTCTGATTGGTATCGATGTTTCGAGACACGCTGCTTAATACATTATTACCCACAGGGAAAGGCGCTAAAGGCGGACAAGTTCAATAAGCTAATTTTAATCACAAAATTAGAAGATGCCAACGAGGCAAAACAAGGTATAAAAGAACTCTGCTTACTTCTGTGTGATGAGTTCTTTATATGGACTGCCTTTCTTGACTGGAATTGCCATTGTATTTGAAGGGTTAATTGTGATTTCCTTCAGTCTACACTTTTCGTCTTCTTCATATGTGTCGCTCATGACTTTATACGCTGCTGCATCACCGTAAAAAGCATGCAGTCCCCTTCGAATCTTCTCAACACCCTCTGCTTGAGTGGTAAATGCCTGGTCAAACGGTTGGCGATAGATTTTTTCGTAGTATAATTTCTTTACCAGTGGATCTTTGGAATCCTGAAAAAATTCAACAAATCATCACACTTCTGTTATCTATAGAACAGGCCTGCACAAGGTTTGCGCTCTCCGAGCCGGCTCACAGCTCATGAGCGGAATGCAGGTATTATATAATAATAATAATAATAATAATAATAATAATAATAATAATAATAATAATGATTTATTTTAGCTGGCAGAGTTAAGGCCGTAAGGCCTTCTCTTCCACTCAACCAGCAAAAAGTGTATATACATATGCATGAACTTACAAAGAATCCAACAATTTGATTTAGATGAGAGTTACATGTATACAAAAGTTATTTACAAATTAAACAACAAAATACTATGAACTATTAATTAAACACTGAAATAAACTGTGTAGCTGCGCTCTGTATAAGGGTGGACTGGAAGAAGGGGTGATCTCGTACAAAATGTACACAAGGTGTTCATGAAATGAAGTACATATGATATGCGTAAATCACTTCGTGATTTAAGACGGCGCTTACTCTGTCGGATCCCGGCCAACTAGTCACTCATAACGAGTGCATCTCAGCACATGTGTGGACTTCTGTCCTACGTTCAGAGACATCCATAACGTAGTGCAGAGGGCGGCCACTAGAGGGAACCCAAGAGTTGGAACTTAATCTATTTTCTATTTCTCTTGTTTGTTTTGTAATTATATTCTTTATTATGTATATTTAAATTTAAATAAATAAAATAAATAAATCTGAGACGATTCTGTCCGACGCCGGGGTGGTATCCGGTGTGGCTTAGTGGATAAAGCATCAGCACGTAGAGCTGAAAACCCGGGTTCAAATCCCGGCGCCGGAGAGAATTTTTCTCCGTTCCATTACTCTTTCATCGTATGATGACGCAGAATATCTGCATAGAAATATCATATGTACTTCGGTACATTGAAATAATATATGATATGCGTAAATCACTTCGTGATTTAAGACGGCGCTTATTCTGTCGGATCCCGGCCAACTAGTCACTCATAACGAGTGCACCTCAGCACATGTGTGGACTTCTGTCCTACGTTCATAGACATCTATGACGCAGTGCAGAGGGCGGCCACTAGAGGGAACCCAAGAGTTGGAACTTAATCTATTTTCTATTTCTCTTGTTTGTTTTGTAATTATATTCTTTATTCTGTATATTTAAATTTAAATAAATAAAATAAATAAATCTGAGCCGATTCTGTCCGCCGCCGGGGTGGTATCCGGTGTGGCTTTGTGGATAAAGCATCAGCACGTAGAGCTGAAAACCCGGATTCAAATCCCGGCGCCGGAGAGAATTTTTCTCCGTTCCATTACTCTTTCATCGTATGATGACGCAGAATATCTGCATGGAAATATCATATGTACTTCGGTACATTAAAATAATATATATGATATGCGTAAATCACTTCGTGATTTAAGACGGCGCTTATTCCGTCGGATCCCGGCCAACTAGTCACTCATAACGAGTGCACCTCAGCACATGTGTGGACTTCGGTCCTACGTTCATATACATCTATGACGTAGTGCAGAGGGCGGCCACTAGAGGGAACCCAAGAGTTGGAACTTAATCTGAGACGATTCTGTCCGACGCCGGGGTGGTATCCGGTGTGGCTTATTGGATAAAGCATCAACTCGTAGAGCTGAAAACCCGGGTTCAAATCCCGGCGCCGGAGAGAATTTTTCTCCGTTCCATTACTCTTTCATCGTTTTATTAAAGTTGATTATAGAAAACAGTTGCTAACAAATATAAATGTTGAGCCAAACATAGCAATCATTTTCACAGCCAGCCTGTGTAGTCGTGGATATTATTGCTAATGTAATGTTGTAAAACTCAACCAGGCTAGTAGTATTATTCAAATGATCTTTAGCCCTTAGGTCACATTGAAGATCAATAAGTTCGAGCTGTAAATCGTTAAATGTTAAATGTTATGTTCCGTCCTTTAGATTCCTCCATACTGTACTGTAGCAGTAGGTAAGCAACGTGAAGCAGTTACTGAGAATAGGCCTACACACTGCACTCCACTAGATAACTGAGTGGTCGTTTCCCTTTCCTCTACCTATAGCAAGTCTATGTCATTCTGATGTATCTTCCTAAACTATAAAACGTCTTTGATCTTCCTCTCCGTTTCGGCGAGCAGTAAACACAGCTCTCCCGCTACGAAGGAGCGCGCGCGCTCGTTGAGCGCTGTTTGTGCAGGCCTGCTATAGAATATAATAAGCAGGCAACACATTTTCGTTTCCAAAGAAGTTAGGAAAGTTATCGATTAGTATACCCTGGAGTATTAGGGTTCAAGCTCTGAACCTAAATGCTTACCTGAGGACTCTGCGAAAAGTATAACCTAGTTCGATAAATAATAATAATAATAATAATAATAATAATAATAATAATAATAATAATAATAATAATAATGGAGCATATAACTGTAAGTGGGATTGCTACTACATTGAAATGGTCTGTAACGCCGAGCAATCTGGGTACATATGATCTAGGATTATATCGTATTCCAAACAAAAAAATCCCATTTACCATATTTTTGTAAGTATATGATTTCTGGTCATGTACACAATTACCTTTTTTAAATAAAATCCACAAACGATTAGGGAAAACGCGGAAATTCTAGTTGAAGCAAGTAAAGCGATAGGGTTGGAAGTAAATCCCGAAAAGAGTAAGTATATGATTATGTCTCGTGACCAGAATATTCTACGAAATGGAACTATAAAAATTGGAGATTTATCCTTCGAAGAGGTGGAAAAATTCAAATGTCTTGGAGCAACAGTAACAAATATAAATGACACCCGGGAGGAAATTAAACGCAGAATAAATATGGGAAATGCGTGTTATTATTCCGTTGAGAAGCTTTTGTCATCTAGTCTGCTGTCAAAAAATCTGAAAGTCAGAATTTATAAAACAGTTATATTACCGGTTGTTCTGTATGGCTGTGAAACTTGGACTCTCAATTTGAGAGAGGAACAGAGATTGAGGGTTTTTGAGAATAAGGTTCTTAGGAAAATATTTGGGGCTAAGAGGGATGAAGGTACAGGAGAATGGAGAAAGTTACACAACGCAGAACTGCACGCATTGTATCCTTCACCTGACATAATTAGGAACATTAAATCCAGACGTTTGAGATGGGCAGGGCATGTAGCACGTATGAGCGAATCCAGAAATGCATATAGAGTGTTAGTTGGGAGGCCAGAGGGGAAAAGACCTTTAGGAAGGCCGAGACGTAGGTGGGAAAATAATATTAAAATGGATTTGAGAGAGGTGGGATATGATGGTAGGGACTGGATTAATCTTGCTCAGGATAGGAACCGCTGGCGGGCTTATGTGAGGGCGGCAATGAACCTCCGGGTTCTTTAAAAGCCAGTAAGTAAGTAAGTAAGTAAGTAAGTAAGTAAGTAAGTAAGTAAGTAAGTAAGTAAGTAAGTAAGTAAGTAAGTAAGTAAGTAAGTAAATAAGTAAAGAAGTAATAATAATAATAATAATAATAATAATAATAATAATAATAATAATAATAATAATAATAATAATAATAATAATGTAGCATATAACTGTAAGTGGGATTGCTACTAAATTGAAATGGTCTGTAACGCCGAGCAATCTGGGTATATATGATCTAGGATTATATCGTATTCGAAACAACAAAATCCCATTTATCATATTTTTTGTAGGTATACGTTTCCTGGTCATGTATACAATTATCTTTTTTTATTCTACTTCTGACATTAATTTTATTAGTTGAATATCGAAAGATTCTATTGTGGGCCACGATTTAGTGCGGTATAAAAACCAAACTTTGCTTCTTTGTTAGATAAAAATAATATACTTTGTACTTTTAGCACTCGGTTGGGTTTTGAAGCCATGATGCTTTGTTCAGATGCATGCACAGTAAACAGTTAACCTTTGAGAGCGACGGGAGAAAGCTTAAAATATATTTTAAGTTTGAAAAAATATTAAGTAAAGTGGCTTATACAGCACGTACGTTGACGAAGTTGGTGTTGTAAATAATGTTCTTCATGCTGAGCGTGAAGGAGCTGTCCAGGAGTTCCGACAGACTGTTGATGGTATTGCTGGACATCTGCAGCAGAGACACGATGATGGCGGAGTACGACGTGGTGAGGAACAGAGACAGCATCAGGATGAACATGAACAGGATCCTGGAAGACATGCTCTCTGGCGAACGGGGGGTGCCTGAAAAAAAAGTTCATTGTGTTCAGTGGCGTAGCGTCAATGTAAGCTAAAAAGCTCAGCTTACCCAGTTAATAATAATTTCATAATAAACCTGCAGTTCATGAACAAAATTATTTATTAATTTTAATAGAATTTATGATTACGCGTTAAATATTGTGATGCGGGAAAGAAATCCTATTAACGGAAAAAGAAATTGGAGACATCAAAAAGTTCTCAAATAATGTAAGTGAAGAGGCAAAGTCTTTCTATGACATCATTATCAATTGTCCAACTACAACCCCTAATCGCCCTATATAACAAACTGGCCATCCCCATGTTAAAAACGATAATATGTAGAAGAGAACCACCACCAGGATCGCCTCTGTCGATTAGTAACGACCGCTAGATGGAAGTATAGTTACTCCATGCAATTCAAATGGGAGTTATAATGTGACTTCTTCTACTGTCGCTAGATGGCAGCATAGTGCAATTGATAAAAGTTGTTGCCTTCAAAGCCCATAAGATTGATCAATCTGTTATATGTGATCTGGGCTACAACACTGAGTAACGGAGAGTAAAGTTTTTATGTGAAAAATGAAAATATTTTGTACACATATTGTTCATTAAAGTCCACACCTGTGGAGTAACGGTCAGCGCGTCTGGCTGTGAAACCAGGTGGACCGGGTTCGAATCCCGGTCGGGGAAAGTTACCTGGTTGAGGTTTTTTCCGGGGTTTTCCCTCAACCCAATACGAGCAAATTCTGGGTAACTTTCGGTGCTGGACCCCGGACTCATTTCATCGGCATTATCACCTTCACATCATTCAGACGCTAAATAACCTAGATGTTGACACAGCGTCGTAAAATAACCCAATAAAATAAAAAATTGTCCATTAAAGCATTGATTCGTAATGTGTCCACTTTTTGAACTCTCATTGTTCCTGTGTTTAGTTTAGAAAGGGCACATGACCAAGACAAAAAACAATTTAATTTCAAACTCGTGTGTAAAGTGTATTTTAGTATCCTTCCCAGATGCAATACAAAGAATTGAAAAAAAAATTGTTTTCTTTAATTTAAATAGTTTTTTGTGTCACCTGTAAAATTGAAAAAAAAGTGACTTGTGCCCTTTCTAAAATAAACGATTCAATTATTTTTCTGTAGACTAATTAGTTTCAGTTTTAATACTAAATAGCTTCTAACTCACCTTCTTGGCAAATGAGGGCCAGAGAGTTGAGTGCGGCGTCGCCAAAGAGTAGAGGAGGCTCGTCAGGATTCGTATGTTGTTCCATACGCTGAGACATGTAGAGTGCAACTGTCAATATGGCCATTATCACTGTGTAAGCAATCCACACTGAGCTGTTGAAGGGAAGTGTGTAGATGTTGGACACCTCAGACAGTGAAGGCTTCAGGAACATGAACTTACCTCTGAAATAAAATGAGTATTTCGTGACATGAATGAAAGAGAATATCATGCTGCTAATAACGTAATAATACACTTACACTTACTGGCTTTTAAGGAACCCGGAGGTTCATTGCCGCCCTCACATAAGCCCGCCATCGGTCCCTATCCTGAGCAAGATTAATCCAGTCTCTATCATCATATCCCACCTGCCTCAAATCCATTTTAATATTATCTTCCCATCTACGTCTCGGCCTCCCCAAAGGTCTTTTCCCCTCTGGTCTCCCAACTAACACTTTATATGGATTTCTGGATTCGCCCATACGTGCTACATGCCCTGCCATCTCAAACATCTGGATTTAATGTTCCTAATTATGTCAGGTGAAGAATACAATGCGTGCAGTTCTGTGTTGTGTAACTTTCTCCAATCTCCTTTAACTTCATCCTTCTTAGCCCCAAATAATTTCCTAAGAATCTTATTCTCAAAAACCCTCAATCTCTGTTCCTCTCTCAAAGTGAGAGTCCAAGTTTCAAAACCATACAGAACAACCGGTAATGTAACTGTTTTATAAATTCTAACTTTCAGATTTTTTGACAGCAGACTGGATGACAAAAGCTTCTCAACCGAATAATAACAGGCATTTCCCATATTTATTCTGCGTTTAATTTCCTCCCGAGTGTCATTTATATTTGTTACTGTTGCTTTAAGATATTTGAATTTTTCCACCTCTTTGAAGGATAAATCTCCAACTTTTATAGTTCCATTTCGTACAATATTCTGATCACGAGACATAATCATATACTTAGTCTTTTCGGGATTTACTTCCAACCCTATCGCTTTACTTGCTACAACTAGAATTTCCGCGTTTTCCCTAATCGTTTGTGGATTTTTCTCCTAACATATTCACGTCATCCGCATAGACAAGAAGCTGATGTAACCCGTTCAATTCCAAACCCTCTGTGTTATCCTGAACTTTCCTAATGGCATATTCTAGAGCGAAGTTAAAAAGTAAAGGTGATAGTGCATCTCCCTAATAACGTAATAATAATAATAATAATAATAATAATAATAATAATAATAATAATAATTTTGCTCTGTTAGGCCAACGAATATACAGGGTATTTCAAAAGAAACCCATAATTGCACATAAGACTATGGATCGATGAAAATAACGAAAAAAAATCATTAAAAATGGAAATTTTATTTTTAACTCTTAAAAATAATGTTTCAATTTTCTAAATTTGTGCTTATTTTGCTGGGGAAGTGCTCTAATTCTACACTCACTCCACTAATACTAGTTCAGAAAAGAATAGTTAAAATATGCCTTAATAAACCACTTGATTACTCAGTCGAACTATTGTTCACTTATTTTAATGTTCTTAAAATTAAACAAATTAGTAAAAATCGCAATAAGTTCAAATTGCATCATTATAAATACGGAACTAAAAGATCCGATTTTATACAACTACAGGAACCAAAGTGCTTCACAAGCAGAGGTTTTAACCATGGCACCTACTTTGGTCCAAGGTTACTTAATAAAATAATTGATAAATGTTCAAGTTTGAAAACTTTTAGTGTCGGAAAATTAAAGAATCTCATTTAGAATTTAATTTTTAAAGAATATATATTGGTTTAGTATGTATATGTATTTATATGAGTTAAATTGTTAAAATTGAAATTGTATTTTAAGTTAATTTATCCCTAAGCTTTTTAATCCACTTTCGGTCTTACTAATAATCCGTGTATAATTTTTATACGAGATTTATGCAGAATTGGGACGGAAAACGTTACTAATAAACCATGCATAAGCTATGGATGTATAAACAGCCTGTAACTATATATGGGAATTGCTTTGAAGTAATTATATACGTGAAACCCTCTGTTTAAACGTTGTATATAGAGCAAAAATGTCCGCTTTTTAACGACTGTTTACATCGATTGTCATTTTATGATGATGGTTGCCTTGCAACCACAGAAGAACAAGATAAAGAGCACAGAATAATTTTAGAATAATATTATTGCAGCTGTACTCTTTGATCAAAATATAGCGTGGTAATCGATCAGGCTCAATTGTATTATCGATACTTAGTACGGCACACTAGCGCACACTATCGGATGCAAAAAGGAACTTCAGATAATCTATTACCTTTCGTAATGAAGTAATGACGAAACTATGACGTAGCTCTGTAACAGTTGTACTGTTATACACGACGTAGGTATGTAGTGATTAGGTAGTCAGGAATTTACACACGACTTATAAACTATAGTCGCGACGCTGTTATTCCCGACGTGACTCCTTCTGTTTGCTTACGTCTTATGAAGTGAAGGCTCTATAAAGTCTAAGTAGGTAGTATCGTTCGCCATTTTTGTTCTTTCGTTGCCGAGCTACCAGACGAGGAATCTATTTGCCACACTGTTAAGCATTATCATGTCGTAGCTCCTATGATAATAAATCAAACGCACTGTAATTCAGCAAATAATTGAGCGGCAAATAACGTCCTCGTGTGCTTTCTGCGAACGCCAACGAAAGAGCCAAAATGGCGGGCAATTATATTAAGTATTTATCGAGCCTTAAGAAATGAATAACACCTTCATCAGCGAATCACAAGACGCACACGTTTAAATGTAGCCGACCTGCAACGTGATTGGCTGCCGGAAATTAGAGCGACGGGACTATAGCTATTCACTGTATAAGATAGTTAAACTCTGTAAAAGAGTTTTCATTAGTAAGACCGGTTGTGTGTAATAATTGGATGGAGTTACGCAATAATAGACGAACCGACAATTTAAAAAATATATATATATTTGCACAAATCTGTTGATGGTAGGCTAATTTAACTCGGAAAAAATCAAGAATGCGATATCTGAATTTTGCTGCTATTTATTTACAAGCAAAAATTCGTTTATTGCATAAAATTAATTTATTTTGCTTTTAAATATTAATTCAACTGGTGGTCTCTTATTAAAACTCGATTAGCTCTTTTTGGTATTATTTGTGCTATTTTTATGTAATAGTATAAATGTTATAAAGGCCCATTCACAATGAAAATTAAACATAACCGTAACATAAACACAGCAGTTTGCGCCCAGGCTATCAAATGGGATCATTCACAATGATTCACATAAGCATTGACATAAACATTGCCGTTAGACGTTAACATGAAAATTTGCAAACTCCAAACTTTCATGCTTATGCTCACGTGATTTGCAAACAGAACACAATTGTGGAGCGCTGAAGTATACGACAATATGAGCAAATGGCGTCGTTGTTATGTTTCCATGGTTACCAAGTATGTTTGCTGTTATGTTTATGTTCCCATCGTGAATGATGGTATGACTTCTTGATTTTACCGTAACGTTTATATTCTTAAGTTAACATTTACGTTATGGTTAATTTTCATTGTGAATGAGCCTTAATACTTCTTGAATAAAACATTTTATAAAAAACAGATTTATTTCAATGGCCAATATTTCGAAACAGGTTTTTGCCGCTTGGATCACTATTACTAATCACCGTCCAATTATTATGTTTATTCTTATTAAGTATGTGTGTGGATAACTCCCTGAGCACGAGTTTTTTTTGTACTCCTTCAGGGAGGAAGTACGTTTGTGTTTTTGTACAGGTTATTTAAAACAAAAAACAATAATAACGAATAAAATACAAGACGCTGGATACTACTAGTTAAAGAAACACATCAGTTTAGAAATGCAATGCAAGTGATCTGTATACAGAAATTAATTTATAGTATTTCCAGTGCACTCACCCAAAATCGATAGTCTCGCCAGCATAGTCGATTCTGTCCAGTCGAGCATCTTTCTGCAGGAGGCCGACGGCACCGATTTCAATATCACCGCATTCCAAGAGGCCAACCACTCCGTCGTAGCATCGGGAGCCTATCTTTGGATAGCCCCACGAGTCTGTTAAAGTCAAGTTCATTCTACAAAGAAGAAAATGGATTTATGTAGTTTTGCACAGCGTTATAGAATTGGTATAAAATATAACAAGACAACTGGTTCAACTAGGGCTGCCAGACGTCCTCTTTTGTCCAGGTTCTTCTTTCGACAATGTCCGCTATTGTGCTCTTTTTTTAAGTTAAAGCTAGTCGTCGTAATTTCATCTCATTTTTATTACGGTAGGCCTATAGTTGAAATAAGCTAAAAATCAATAGATGATGAGAGTTTAAAATGGTTCGAAGACATTTGACTCGAGAAGGCTGGTACTAATAGTACTGAATTTTACGTAAAATAAATGTATACTTGTTTTTTTTTAAAGATGGGACATGACAGGAGCGTTGCGATCGGAGAAACAACTGAATGTCACATAGCGTGGTAGGCCTGTTGCTATGGTAACAACGGTTGAGTTGTCAAACTTACAGTTCGCACGTGGCGAGTGCTTAATAGCTCTCTTGGCGCCATTTTTATTGTGCACACAATGTTAGCATTGGTACGTTTCGTCTTTGATTCTCTGACGATTTTTGTGTTGTTTTCTTACCTTCTCGTCATTTGTCAATGAATGTTTTAACGTCAGCCATCTTAACGACAATTGCTACCTTCCATCAGCTGGCAGGATGGTAGTCCATATTGGCAACATAGCACTTTAGTTCCAAGCTCGGCCGCTTAGCTGTCATGTCCCATCTTTCAAGAAAAAACAAGTATAATTACTTATTTATTCAAATTTGAGGTATTTTACATGAATTTGGAGATTTTTTTGCACACCGCTTACAGACTTTTCAGCATGACACAGTTGGCAACACTGCTAAGCGCACATCGCTTGTTTGCCTCGTGTTTGTGGCATGCTTCTATGTTTATGAGTTTGTGATTGTAACATTGTGTTAGGTTGTCCTCTGACAGACTACCGCAGCAAGCTTTCTTTTATAAACCGAATGGAAGACGGGATATAGGACGGCCGAGAACCAGATGGAGAGACCAGTTTCAAGAATAAATGTCTTTGGCGCGGAACGGGATAAACCCCAATCCTTGGAAAGGAAGAAGAAGAAGAAGAAGAAGAAGAAGATTGTGTTAGGTGGTTATTATTGCCAGATAAAACCAAAACGAAAGTGAAAACTCAGCGATGAGTTGGAATCTAAATATAAGTGCCTTAGGAATGGTAGGAATGAAAATGAAGCAGAATGTACAGTGTGCGTTCCTAGGACATAAGTTTCTGTTTCTGTTCTGTACAAATAGCGTTTAGCGTTTATCATTGTTTGGTTGTGTGAAAATTCTATTTATGATTCGAGACTTTAGACGTTTTGCAGTTACGTACAAAGTTCATCATCCGTGATGAAAGTGAAAGGAGCAACCTTTTACAGCTACACCCAAAAATAATGCACCATGGATATTATTTTTAGTAGGTATTTTACGACGCTTTATCAACATCATAGATTATTTAGCGTCTGAATGAGATGAAGGTGATAATGCCGGTGAAATGAGTCCGGGGTCCAGCACTGAAAGTTACCCAGCATTTGCTCATATTTTTAGTAGGTTATTTTACGACGTTTTATCAACATCATAGATTATTTAGCGTCTGAATGAGATGAAGGTGATAATGCCGGTGAAATGAGTCCGGGGTCCAGGACCGAAAGTTACCCAGCATTTGCTCATATTTTTAGTAGGTTATTTTACGACGTTTTATCAACATCATAGATTATTTAGCGTCTGAATGAGATGAAGGTGATAATGCCGGTGAAATGAGTCCGGAGTCCAGCACCGAAAGTTACCCAGCATTTGCTCATAATTTTAGTAGGTTATTTTACGACGTTTTATCAACATCATAGATTATTTAGCGTCTGAATGAGATGAAGGTGATAATGCCGGTGAAATAAGTCCGGGGTCCAGCACCGAAAGTTACCCAGCATTTGCTCATATTTTTAGTAGGTTATTTTACGACGTTTTATCAACATCATAGATTATTTAGCGTCTGAATGAGATGAAGGTGATAATGCCGGTGAAATGAGTCCGGAGTCCAGCACCGAAAGTTACCCAGCATTTGCTAATAATTTTAGTAGGTTATTTTACGACGTTTTATCAACATCATAGATTATTTAGCGTCTGAATGAGATGAAGGTGATAATGCCGGTGAAATGAGTCCGGAGTCCAGCACCGAAAGTTACCCAGCATTTGCTCGTATTGGGTTGAGGAAATATCCTGGAAAAAAACCTCAACCAGGCAACTTGCCCGACCGGAAATCGAATCCAGGCCACCTGGTTTCTCGGCCAGACGCGCTAGCCGTTACTCCACAGGTGTGGATATTATTGAAGTGTTGCAAAGCGTATAACACTAAAGTATGTATCTTTGACACACACGTTTCTGAAATAGTGTGTGATTTTATTATGCCTATTTGCGCTGTATCGCAAAGTTGAGTGCTCCTTCCATTTGAAGGATTGGGTTTTGTGATTCAATTCTTCCTGAAGATTGTTATTTATGGACCAACAACAGTTATTCACAAGTAGTTGGATTCTCTGGTCATGGGTTGATCATGACGCAAGACCACTGCTTGAAACAACAGAACACAAACAGAAGTGTTTTTAGTAGGTTATTTTACGACGCTATATCAACATCTCAGGTTATTTAGCGTCTGAATGAGATGAAGGTGATAATGCTGGTGAAATGAGTCCGGGGTCCTGCACCGAAAGTTACCCAGCTTGGGTTGAGGGAAAATCCCGGAAAACCAGGTAACTTTCCCCGACCGGGAATCGAACCTGGGCCACCTGTTTTCGCGGCCAGACGCGCTAACCGTTACTCCACAGGTGTGTTGAAACAACATCTAGTCACTGAGGAAGCAGCGGCACACAGAAATTAAGGATTAAAAACAAAGAAAACTAAATTGTTTACTCTTGAGATGAGGGTAATTAGTTTATGCAAACTGATATGTGTAACAATAAATTAGATTGCCGAAAAAATACACGGATTTTTCTTTTAACACCTCTGAAGCTGCGATTGAGGTCTTCAACGAACTGGTGTCTTAAGTGCTCCTAGAAAAGTGGGTGCAAATCTTCGATGTCTGGTTTCATAGAATAGACAAGTGCATAAATTTAAGGGGGATATTTAACTCCTGCAGTGACTGAGTGGTCACACCTTCAGCCTGACACGCAGGCATTCAGGGTTCGAGTCCCATTCAATGAAAAATCCATAGTGACACTTATGGCGGACAAGGTCGCAGTTGTAGTTTTTCTCGGGGTTCTTCCGTTTCCCCTTATTAGGCATTTACATCATTTCGTCAACATTTCTCCATTTCGTCATCATTCCATAGCATTCCCTTAACGCTGACTGGCGACGCACGAACGAGGCTGGAGTAGAAACGAGTGGGGTTGCCTGTTCGAAATCTGGGTACGCAGCGAACCTTAGTGTAGTCAGCCGGTGTGCGTTTGGGAATGGGTAGGCCTATAGCTTGAGGGTTAGTGCAATAGATCTTGAAAGATCGCAGTGTTGATTCATATGCCCCCTCCCGAAATTCAATATAAGTTCAAGGGGGATATTTTGAAAAGTAGTAAAGCCGAAAGCAGATATGTGGACATTGTCCTACGTTCATAGACATCTATGACATAGTGAAAAGGGCAGGCTACTAGAGGGAACCCAAGAGGTGGAACTTAAACTGAGACGATTCGATCCGACACTGGGATGTGGCTTAGTGGATAAAGCATCAGCACGTAGAGCTGAAAACCCGGCTTAAAATCCCTGTGTCGGAGAGAATTTTTCTCCGTTCCATTACTCTTTCATCGTATGATGACGCAGAATATCTGCATGGAAACTTCATATGTACTTCGGTACATTAAAATAATATAATTATTAGAAAAATAATTTGTTCTTATACATAAGACTCAAGCCATAATTATTGGACATAAGCGTTTAGTTAACTCCCTTAATAACAGTAATCTTTCAGTTGTTACCCTTAACAACACGCTAATCCCTTATTCATCTGTCGTAAAAAATCTTGGCTTCTTTTTTGATAATAATCTAAGTTGGAAACGATAAAAAAAATCTGTTCCTCCATTCACTGTTTGAGTCGCTTGAGAAACTTCTTGCCACAGCAACTAAAACTTACCCTAGTGCAAACCCTAGTAACGCCGCACTTCGATTATTGTGACGTTTTGTTAAGTGACCTAAGTTCTGAATTGTCAATCAAGTTACAGCGAGCTCAGAATATGTGCGTCAGATACGTGTGCAACATCCGACGGTATGATCACATATCACCGTCCTTCGCAAGTCTCTCGTGGCTCCGACTTAAAGAACGTAGAACTTTACACTCTTTGTCTTTACTCTTTCGAATTCTGCACACTTCAACACCAAATTACCTTTCGTCTCGTTTCTCTTATCTATACTCTAACCACGACGTAAATACCAGATCACATATCTGTGGCACGCTAAGTATACCTCTTCATAGAACATCTTGTTATTCATCATCTTTTACAATATCCACCTCGCGTCAATGGAATTCCTTGTCACAAAGTATTAGGGGCTGCAAGACAATAAACACCTTTAAGAACAGCTTAAAAGATAACCTTATTAGCATTTCACTCCAATCTTACTGATTTAAACTATCACTGACTACATTGTTACTTTTTTCTTTAGAGATCATCCTGATTGTGCTGTATTTTAATTGTCTCGTAATAATCTCTTTCTATTATCTAATATTATTTGAAATATATTAACATTCTATGTATTTTAGTTTAATTCTGCTACACAGTTTATTTCAGTGTTTAATTAATAGTTCATAGTATTTTGTTGTTTAATTTGTAAATAACTCTTGTATACATGTAACTCTCAGCTAAATCAAATTGTTGGATTCTTTGTAAGTTCATGCATATGTATATACACTTTTTGCTGGTTGAGTGGAAGAGAAGGCCTTACGGCCTTAAGTCTGCCAGCTAAAATAAATCATTATTATTATTATTATAGTTAGTGGGCTTTAAAAAGGGCGCGTCAGCAACTATGACTTTTGCGCCCTTATCTAAAATTGGCCACAAAACATAAAACACAACCAATACAACCAGAATGCGGGAAAAAAAAAAAAAAAAAAAAAAAAAAAAAAAAAAAAAAAAAAAAAAAAAAAAAACGTCACAGTAAAAACGAGGTACACAATCCTATACATATCAGTTTGCAGGAACTTACGTAAAATTTAGAATTATGGATATGTAAGACATTAGGACGTAGTTACACTTGTTTTGTGTATTGAGATGTCTAACCCTCATATCAAAGAAGTTTTCCCACGTATCTTCTATCACCTGTAAGAGAAAAGTACAATTATGTAACTTAAATAAATTATTGAACTTCATTTCTTAAACCAGTCACATCTTCAGTTTCCATCACGCATCCATCCCGCTGACTTACTATCGTTGCTGCATTAATGAGAACGCCACCGAAATTATCCCTCCTAGGGCTAGGTGGCACTGGTTGTCCAGGAGTCCAGACGCGTGCAGGCGTCACTGTCAGAGCCTCACGTGTTCCTAGTGTGTATACATCATGCAACACGACATGCTTTGAACTAGGCTCCAGACTGGCTACAATCACATTACTGTCTAGCGGCGCGCTTTGTGGATCTAGAGTATTTGTGATTCTAGATTCTGGAGACGATAGAAGTAGCCAGTGGTGCAAGCGTCTGACGTAGTTACTCTCATGTGCCTGAGAAGAAAGTTAATTAATTAAATTTCCAGAAAAAGTTTTTTTCCTACACGCCGGGAATTCACTCTTCCGCTTAGCGGGCGAGAACGCTGTGATTCCCGCCACACTGAAAGACAAGATAAGATAAGATAAGATAAGACAAGATAAGATAAGGTAAATAGATAGATAGATAGATAGATAGATAGCTAGATATAGACAGACAGATAGATAGATAGATAGATAGATAGATAGATAGATAGATAGATAGATAGATAGATAGATAGATAGATAGACAGATAGATAGATAGATAGATAGATAGATATAGACAGACAGACAGATAGATAGATAGATAGATAGATAGATAGATAGATAGATAGATAGATAGATAGATAGATAGATAGATAGATAGATAGATAGATAGATAGATAGATAGATAGATAGATAGATAGATAGATAGATAGATAGATAGATAGATAGATAGATAGATATATAGATTTATTCGTTCCATAATATTTTTAATTTGCTTTATAGCATAGAATAAAGAACATGTCCAATTCTTACGTTTAAATAAAAATGCAATACATATAAAATGCAAATATGAAATATGTATAGAATTAATACCTTAATAAAAATAATATTTTATACAATGTAATATGTTTACTATTTAATAGTATTAAAATATATACACAGTACTGTGAAATGTCAAGAATTCATCTACAGAATAGAAAGTGTGAGATATTAAGTAATTTTTTAGTTTTACCTTAAATAATGCAGAGTTTTGGCTATGATTCTTAATGTCTTCAGGAAGACTATTGAACATTTTTGTCGCCATGTAACGTAGCATGATAAATTTGATGAAGGCGTATGAAAATCATTCTTTCTGCGGGTATTTATACTATGTATGGCTGAGTTAGTTGGAAAATTTTCTTTATTACATAAGAGGAAATTTATTACAGAGTATATGTATTGATTTGTTAAGGTTAGAATCTCTAATTTTTTTTAAAATAATCTACATGATTCTCTAGCCTTTGCTCCAACTATTATTCTAATGGCTCTTTTTTGTAATAAAAATATATTTTTAATACCTGCAGAATTTCCCCAAATTATTATTCCGTAGGACATAATGGAATGAATAACAGTAATAAACGGTCAGATGTCCGGGTGGGTGGAAAGCACGTTTTATTCATAGACTAATTCTCACTACGCGGAAGCAATATGAGGCAGTCAGTTCTGTTACGTAGGCCTATTATTTGTATACTTATTCTTAGTTTACTTCGATACGCATTTAAACTAGTGCTGTCGATGAATCAAAATATTTAATCGATTAAGTATTTGAATTATTCGATTAATCGATAGACAGACAGACAGACAGACAGACAGATAGATAGATAGATAGATAGATAGATAGATAGATAGATAGATAGATAGATAGGTAGATTAGATAGATAGGTAGATAGATAGATAGATAGATAGATAGATAGATAGATAGATAGATAGATAGATAGATAGATAGATAGATAGATAGATAGATAGATAGATAGATAGATAGATAGATAGATAGATAGATAGATAGATAGATAGATAGATAGATAGATAGATAGATAGATAGATAGATAGATAGATAGATAGATAGATAGATAGATAGATAGATAGATAGATAGATAGATAGATAGATAGATAGATAGATAGATAGATAGATAGATAGATAGATATGCTTTATTAAGTTTGGCTTGTGTCTACAGACAATCAAACTAAGTCAAGAAACAATCAACATAAGTCATAACAACACATTCTTAAGCATACCATGAAAACCACTTATTCTATAATAGCGATGATTAGTAAAATGTGTTTTTAATACAATCTTAAAATGTCTAATATCCAAAAGTTTAACGTCATTATCCAACATGTTATAAAACTTTATACTTTGTTTCATAAATGAAGAATTCGTTTTTTCAAGTCTAATCAATGGTAACTGAATATCATTACCAAAGCTCGGAACTTGGGGACTTGTGCCTTTGCACGTGGCTAAGCGACTGGACTTCTATGTCAACAACTCACGCTTCCAGCACGGAGGTAAGTCAGTTCTGCTATAAAAGTGGTTTCTGGCTGTAACAACGTATTGATAGTATTATGGTAGGTTGAAACACGTAATTTTGCAGCATATGTATAATGAAAATAAACACGAGAAATATATCAAATTTACTCTTCAGCTCTGTACATTTTATTACAGTGTATGACTGCGTACATTCGAAGATTTTCGAACCCATAACTTCTTCGCCTGTTAGTTAAACATGATTTGAAACCAGAAAAACTTATTTCCACGTCACATGAAGAGACGGGAACAAACTTAAAATATTGAATGTTTTTCACTGTTACTGTTTTCTATTCGATTTTCAGCAGTAGCTAGCTATCTGAGAAAGACAAGTATTTTCCAAATTTTTTCTCGAAAATAGTTTCTAGTTTGTGTGTCACTACTAGGGGGCAGGTCCCTCTGCGACTTGTTCCATGGCTGTGGACGACAAATTTTCCACCGATTTAAGGGACTGCAATGTCTTTCACCGTTTCCAACCTCTAGTTTGTGTCTGGCACAATTTACAAAATATAAACTTTCCATTCGAAGAAAATAATGTGTCTCCTCCGAAGTCCTCCACGAAATTCTGTACCTAAAGTTTAAAAAATGTATTTTCAAACTTCTATAATACCCATTCGAATAACACGTATTTTCTAATTCCTTAAATAAACGTTTACCTCTAATTCTCTGAATGTCATTCATTGGCTTCGTCATGACACAATTCCCTCGTCCGTCTTCTTGTCGTTCGATGTGATCACTTTCTTAGTACATACGACTGTCCCTGAGCACTTACAGCGTGAGCTTTGTGTACGTTATACCTGTAACCTTATTCATGCACACGACACACAAGTCCCCAAGTTCCGAGCTTTAATCATTACAATATCTGGTAGCGTGCTCGTGATAGTCTTTACGTAAAGGAAGCCGAGTTTCATTTCTTTTAACATATAAAAAACATGCATAAATATACAAAGATGGAAGTGTCATAATTTGTAATGAATAATGATAGATGAATAGAGTTTTGATCCAGTTGAAAAAATGTTTTAATATACTGTAATACACAACTATTGTTAAATCTAACTTGCGTTCGGTGATAAGCATAAGTATTAAATGTTGTATATCTGTATAATATATTGTATCGTTATATTACAAAACAAATATTTTAATTACACTAACATATTTATTATGGGGCTTATAACTTATCATGTCATTTTCTCCGAGAATTTTTTGAGACAAACATAAATAAGAAAAAGTATGAAGACTCACGATTCATGGTTTTAAACATGTGAGTGCATTCACATGCTCCGAATTAAGTACCGCTCTACGTTTAGTAACAATGTTTCCTGTGAAGCACTTCTCCACGATTGTTCAATTTAAATCCAAACGTTTCACCGAGTTTACCTCTCAAATTCTCATATGACATAATGCAGTTTATTTACACTTTTCACAGACCACAGAAAACTGATTTTCTTTCTTTATCAAACTCAACACACAACCGTCATACATAAACTCAGTACAAAAACTGCAAGTACAGCGGTCGAAACAGAAGACTGGCCCTATTGTAATCCGATTTACCAGATTTTAGAAAAAAAAAGATAGTTACGTTCTCACTTGCACACAGTGTAGACATGGCTATTTTATAAGGAATGAGGGGAACGATTCCCAGAAAAGTATGTATTTCATATGCTAGGAAGATGAGCTGACAACAAGATGAACGTTTTCTTGGAAAACCATAAAACTTAATAAGGGTTCCGCATTGTGTTTGAACTTCCAATAGAGGTAGACTAGATCACTGTCCTCATAGCTCCATCTCTTTCTGAAGTGTTTGTGCAAAGGTTTTTCCTACGCTACCTGGTTTACAGTTAGAAAATAACAGTACTATTTGCTTTTAAGTAAGCAATTTTAGAGAGAGAAATATTGTCGGAATTTTCGGTATGAATTTGTATTAACAAAATAATAATTAATATCAACTACAATCGATTAATTTTAATAGACTCGATTATTCGATTAAATGTTTTTGATCGATTAATCTTACAGCAGAAATTGATCGATTAATCGATTAAATCCCACAACACTTGGAACAACCAAGTAACTCATATTATCAAAAAAGTGCTTTTCATAGCGAGGCGCCCGAGATCAAAATGGACTATGTTATCCAAAGTAAATGTCAAGGAAAGTGCAAAATTCCCTACATCTGATCAATGTACCGATTTTTTTCTATGCATTTTACACGTCTAAAATAAATCATTTCGAAACTAAACCTTTCACTGTGTAAAGTTTTCAACTCAAATTTACCAATGACGTCAATAACTCATTTTCTAAAAAAAAGTTATATAGCCCATTTTGATCTCAGGCGCCTTTACATCCTTTAAACAGCATTCGAAAATTTCTCCCGCTATCACTACAAAAATACTAGTGGAAACACTATTAATGCCCCAGTTTGATTATTGTGATGTCTGTACCTCAAGGGTAAAATCAGAATCGCACGGATAATACTTCTGGAGTGAAACGGCGTTAATATTTGGGAGATTTTTTCTGAGAAAAGTATTAATTTGGGACTAATATTATACACCATCTATCAAAAAGTAATTGGGTACTTTTTTGCCCCTTTAAAACATCGTGGTGCCATCTTTTGTTGCTATAACAGCAGCCACCCTGTCAGGCATGCTCTCCACTAGTTTGTGTAGGATATCCACTGGAATGCGTCGCCATTCCTCTTGCAACATGACACTCAGTTGGACAATGGAAGTTGGCCGCATCTCCCGAGACCTCAATCGCCGGTCCAATTTTCTCCAAAGGTGCTCAATGGGATTGAGATCAGGACTCTGTGCAGGCCAGTCCAACCGGTGAACAGTATTGTCTGCATACCACTGCATAATAGCCGCCGAAACATGGGGCCAACTTCAATTGTCCAACTGAGTGCTATGTTGCAAGAGGGATGGCGACGCATTCCAGTGGATATCCTACACAAACTAGTGGAGAGCATGCCTGACAGGGTGGCTGCTGTTATAGCAACAAGAGGTGGTACCACGAGGTTCTAAAGAGGCAAAACAGTGCCCAATTACTTTCTGGTAGATAGTGTATTAAAATTATACTCCATCCAAGAAATAAGATATTAAAATTTGTACAGTTATTATTTTCTTCAAATAACGAAAAAACAAGAATATTAAATTGGTACAGACGTCGTTTAAGAATGAGATAAACGCATTATTCAAGTAAACATCTTTGTAATCTACCACAAAAAGAAGAAAACGGAGGATCAAAGAAGATAAGGACAGAGCACATGACATGTAGAATACTGACACAGATTTGTGAATATGCAGGTAAGTTGGAACTCAGACATATAATTATAATAATACACAGGGTGAATCGTAAATAATACCATTAATTTCAGGTGGTTATTCTTCGAGATATTTCAAACGAAAAAGTATATTACAATTTTGCTCGTTTTTGCTTCCTTTTCGAGATAAAAATTATTTTATATTAAACATTTCATAGCGTGTTTTGGGAAAGCCATTGATTTAATTCCCAATATGCTCAGTTAACTTAATTTTTCGTTCTGAAAAGGGATTTTTAAATGTTACATTGACCAAACTTATGAGCCAGTGATCAGAGCTTCTGACTACAGTTCATGAGATGCCGGGTTCGATTCCCGGTAAAACCACATAAATTTTTCCTTAAAGATGAATGTTCCTCTTTTCGTCCTTGGACGGGAAATTAGGTTAGGCTTAGGTTTAAGACCTCTCCTGGCATTTCATAATCATCCTATCATAATATCATCGGGGCAGCGTAACTCCTCTTTCCAGGAACCCCAACCTCAGAAGTGGGTTACAAATAAGTCATTGCCAGGAGAGAAGACCAGAAATGTCAAAAGACAACCTGGCGGCATTGATATAAAAAAATGTTACATTTGTTCAGATCAAATTTCTGCACATTTAAAGGAAAAAAAAAAAAACTAAAATTCTTTCAATCATTTATTGTCATAATTGTCTTAAGTTGACTGAGCATATTATGGCTATCCCAAAACACGCTATGAAATGTTTCATATAGCCTAAAACAGTGGTGGGCAAAATGAACGCAACCCACAAGACAGGATTTAAATGGCAACTACATACTGTGGGAGGGGTTGCACTCTACAGTGCAGTGACGGATTTATAGACAGTTGCGCCACTACACTCCTACCTACCATATGCAATTAGAATAGTCCATTCACGTGATATTTAATTAATCATTTTTCAAGGCAATTTCTTCGAAATTGGGATTAATATCTGTGCATGCTATTTTCAGTTGCGCAAGGACATGAGCATCGCTTAAGCGGGATCTGTGACTGGACTTTATAAATTTCATTCTAGAAAACAGATGTTCGCACTGTTAGGTTGATGAATACATGCCGTCATTTCCCATAACTATGGTCCTGGAACACAACTATGGTTCACGTTACAACCATTCAAAGATCATTGTTGAAGTAACATAGATCGTTCGTACATAGCTGCAGTGACTTGAATTCAAACTACAGTACAGCAAGAATATAGATACACGAGGTACAACGTTATGGAGTACAAAATTTGAATAGTAGTATCGTGGACAATAGTTACGTTCCAAGATCATAGTTATGGGAAATGACGTACTCATTATTTTTAAGCAAACTGTCTAAGCAGTGGATATGTAGTACTGGACATCTTTTAAAAAATTTTAGCCCCCAGTAGACCTTCACATTCTGCTTTCAAGAACCCATCATTCTGCAAATCCAGTACCTCTAACTGCAATTCTGGGATAACATTTTCAATTTAAACATGAAAAGGAGTGCCAAAAATATTGAAATCTTTCTCCATCCTTTGAAAATCACTAAATCTGTGTTCTTTGAACTCGTATAACAGGTGATCTGTTTTAAGAATGTACATATTTAAGTTCGCGTCCTGAATATTTGTAACTGATCCTAAACATGAGAAATGAAAGAACCGCCTTTCTTGTAAGTGTGAGATCCTCTCGATTCATATGATTCTGCGAAAGACATTGTATCACTAATGAAACTCCGAAGTACAGCAATCCAGTATAATTCGTCACGTACATGCGCAGTATTTTCATGGAGTGGGGGAAGGGGAAGGTAGGGGGTAAGTTTGATGCTTCGCTGAGGTCTGACGTCACTGCGGCAATGCCGCAAGAATGCCCACCATTGGCCTAAAACAATTTTTATCTCGAAAAGGAAGCAAAAACGAGCAAAACTGTATTAAACTTTTTTGTTTGAAATATCTCAAAGAATAACCACCTGAAATTGACATTTCTTACCTTTTACTCTGTATATATATTTTTTGTAAGGGTTTTCCACATTGTAGTAGTTTACCGTTGTACCCACCGGGCACAACTTTGCCGAGTGCGCTACTCATTCGGACAGGTGGCAAGCCTACGGCGGGTAGATGATAGAATGACAGACGAGAAATGATGATAAAGGGGAAATGAGGATTGGGAAGGAATTGCATCGTGACAATTGTAGTTAGTACAGGGACATCATTTTATTTTTACTAACATTTCTAATATTAACCTGGCTATACCATTGGATCAACGATTAAGAACCGGAAACACCGTTTGCTACGCCCTTCCACGACTGGAGTTCGATGATACTGGCGTAATATACAAACAAATCACTTTACTAGGTATAGGAGGGAAGAAAAGTAGTTCATCCATTTATGTAAACTAGGAAATATCGGGATTTTGAGTTTGATAATTTTCATTAGGTTCTTGTTTAATTAAAATACAGTACAGTATTAACAATGAGTGTTTTTACTCACGAACTGAGCTTTCCATGCGGACGTATTCATTATGCAGTGTGTATTATACTGTCTATAACACATTAGCGTACAATATAGAGAATTAAGTTAAATTGAAAAATAATCATAATATGTATATTTAAACATATTTTTGAAAATGGTGGGCGTTCATTTCGATATAGGCTTCAGTTCTAATGTGCATATTATCGCACTATAGACTATTGTACGTAATTCCAATTACCAGGTTCGTACTTCGTATCAGTAACTCATGTTGAAATAATTCTGTACCTACTCTATAAAAGAGACCTTACTTACCGTAAATTCAATCTTCACTTCTGCCCGATCCGAAAAGATAAAATTACTTAGACATGCTATCTACTGTCCGACCAAGTGGTTACGTCACAGCGTCGTAGAAAGGAAGGAAATCACGTGACAGTTAATTACTTAACGAGGCCCTTTTATTTAAGTTGTTTTAAACAATTGTATGGGTATAATATAATAATATTACGTAGACGTCCAATTCCTAACAGAAATTAATGTTCTCAGAAAAGAACTAAGACAGCCCAGCCACTAGCATTTACAGAGAGGCGTTTAGAAGGATGTGGGGGAAACCGGGATGCGACGTAGGCAAATGGAAAATGATGCAATATTGAAAGATCTTTCGTCACTGGAAAACGTGAACATATTTTTGGAACGTACTGTTCGCTATGACCGTAAGGCTACTATGACTGTATATGCGGTCTTGGATCTGTGTGGAGGACGGTTGAACTTCATTGGTAGAAGGGGTGGGAGTGAAGTGCATTCAAAAGCTCAGGTACAATAAAAATTGAAGTAAAAATAAAATGATGTCCCTGTACTATCCCAGCATTCGTGTGGAGAGACTTTGGAAACCACGAAAACCCAAGTCAAGATAGCCAGCCTCTGGGATCGAGTCCCGTACCTCCCGAATAAAAGATGGGAATGATGATGACGATGGTAATAATAATAATAATAATAATAATAATAATAATAATAATAATTTACTTACAGTTTCCAGTATTCGATCACTTCTTCCACACTGAAGATCTACAATAACTGCAACATGCTCGTATTTTGTCTGCAGCATCTTCATTGTTGTTATTTCTTCATCAGTATTATAAATACTTACAAACATTCCCTTTGCAGACATGAATTTCATCATGAACACCATGTCTGGGTACACAATAAAGAACAGACAATTAACAGTTAAGTCAAGAAATTATTATAAATGAACACACAGTACGTTAAAATCATAGCGAGTTAAATACTAGCATAGGGACACTCAACTGTGATTTGTACGCCACTGGTATTTCGATAAATCAGTTTAAGATGTTGGGCTGATATTATTTTGACAAAGAGAACTGAATTATGGAAAGACAATTTCACAAAATGCTTAAATAGTTGACCAAATTTCTGACAAATAAGGGAGATTAAATCTCACAATTTATTTTATGCGATGTATGTAAATAAAGACATTAGTCTATGCTTGACAGAAACAGAAGGAAAAAATATGTTATTTAATCGTATTTATACGCAAAAATTCTGTTAACAACACTACCTAGTGCCCAGAAAAGTGTTAGGCCCGGTTTCTTCAACCTTTGTTAAATTATAATGGTGTGTTATTCCATTTTAACTGTAAACTTAACAGTTGAAGCATTTCTTCAACTACTGTTAGTAGTAACAGGCTGTTAAAACCTATGTTAATTTAACTGCCCAATTTCATGCAGTTAAATAATTTAACTCCCTCTTAGCATAGAAGTATCCAATATGGCTGTTGCGTTAGATGCTGAACTTATATATCTGGATTATTTAGAAAATGATACCCTTGAATACATAAACACAGCAGATGATTTCTGTGATCTGACAGACCAGAAGTTTATACAAAGGTATAGGCTATTTTCTGCCAAGCCTCACTTTTCGCTTTCAACTTAGATCCGTTTGTTTGTTTATTCTCATTAATTGGTTTATACTGCGAAATAATTTCCAGCAGAAGGCTTCTTTCGAACGAAGAGAAATTAGTCCCAAGATTTCTTTTTGTTCCAGTGTTTTCCATTTCATAACAGCAATATCAATACGCCGCTCCATGCTACTGTGATACAGACGAGGAAAGAAGCAGAAATAAAACCTGAGACAATAGAAAGACTTCTATCCTCTCTGCATAAAACAATGGAAACAAGCGAGAATCGCATTTGTCAGAGTTCAGAAAACAGAATTGAGCCTATACTTGGTTATAGGTTATGGTTAAACTCTAGAATCTCTGGTCCTAACAGAGCGTTAACAAACAGAATGTTAAAATGTGAAATTTAAAGTTGAAGAAACGCAATATTTTTAACAGCAATTCATACTTTTAACTTACAGTTAATTAACTAACGCTATGTTAGGTGCATTTTAACAAAAGAAACCGGGCCTTAGTGTTGAAAAGGATTAACTTAAGCAATGTAGGGCTCACATAACTTGCCTGCAAATACATATTATTTCTATTTATAGTTTGACCAAGAAAACAAACAGAATACGTTACCTGAAGTGCTCCAGCACGAGAAGATAACTGCAGATTTTGCAATGGTGTGACTTGTGAACGCTGAGATTAGGGAGAATGTTTTCGGATCTATAGCCAAAGCCTGGATCCAGTACACACTAAGAAATGCCGCTACCTTCATATTTGCTTCCTTATGTCGATTAAACTATAACATTTTCACTTTACATAATGTCATAAGAATAGAACTTATTTATTTCACATATCTGCATAAGAGTTTATGATATAATATGACCCTAATTAGATTTCTGAACTCTATATGAACAGTAAGGCTTCCTCCTGACGAGGCCACTTCTAGTGGCGCTGCTAAATTTTTGTAGAGAATTTTTCAGTCTTCCAGTGAACATGGACGTTGAAGGAGATATACTTTTGGCAAATTTGCTCATACGGGGAAAGAATAGACGTAAAAATAGAAGAAGAGTTTGAGTCCATCCATTAGTTTTGGAATGACAGAATCGAGGATTGTTCCACACCTTGTTTGATGATTTACATCAGAAGAAAAAAAAACATTAATTTAAAATTACGCAAATGAGGAACGATATGGCATAAAACATATTTTTGTTTACTTTTTAAGAATTCAAAAATTAAATATAATAAGTACCAAACATGAAACCAACCATAGCACGTACGAATAATTCAACCAATATACTAGAAATAGGTGTCTGTAGGGTAATGGCAAAATCAAAGGCCGTGGTGTAATTGAACCTAGGTTCGAACCTGAGATCAGCTAATTTTTCGTCTCTTTGTTAATATTTTATTTAGTACATTATTTTAGATGCGTTATTTTATTGTAAAGTGAAATAAAGGGAATTTCACTACATAAATGATATATCTGTAATTCGCACTAGTCCAGCAATTCAGTAGTCTATGGTATTATTGTTATTATTATTATTATTATTATTATTATTGTCATTCTATATTATTCTGTCGTGATATTTTTCTAATTAAGCCTGTACATTGTCGTGACGGTGTAGGGAATTGGTGGCCCAAGAGTCGTCCGTTGCTACTGACAGCAGCGCTATTGACGCGCGTTCGAAGCGCCACTAACGCGCCACTAAAAGTAGCCTCGTCTGAAGGGACGCCAAGGCAAAACGATAGATATTCCCTAGTTCTCTACTTGAAGTACCAGGATTGTTAGATACAAAGCTTGGGAGGGCGGTGATAATGAAGTTGGAGGTGGGGAAATGACATGTAATAATTATATCGTACCCTGAAGGTACCGTAAACTGGGATGACTTCAGCTCAGTTTTCAAATTAAGCTAAGGATTTTCTGCAAAAATTGTTTCGCCAAGTTTTTAATTTTTTGACGAATAGTGATGTAAGCATTGTTTACCATATTCACTCATATTTATATTTCAATCTTAAGACACTAATGAATAGAAAAATTAAATATTGTGGGTTAAAGTCACCTTAGCTAGTGAGATCACTTTGTCTCACTGATATTTGTATTGGTTCCTTTCGTGATAACGAGCTCTGGGACAAAGTCACCCATAAATAGTTGTTACTTCGACATATTATGCAGCTTGTAATGAAACAGTAGCAAATGAAAACAATACATTAGTAGGATATTAATATCTTTCAATCATTCTGAGATGTGAAAATACGAATGTTTACTAATGTTCAACGGAAATTTATTTTTCCAAATCATTAATTCAAGCAGCCCTGTAATGACTACTATTCTATAAGAACTTAAGAGGAGAGGATGGTATTTTTTAAAACTTTTTTCCTATTTTGTGTAAAATATTAATTTTTTGTACGTAGATAGCTCATAGTTGTGGCAACTCAACCAATTAAAAATATTTAAAAAAATTATTTGGGGGCCCAAATTTGAAAAAAAAAATATACCCAATGCAGAATTGTACTAAAACCGATATATCTAAATCATTTTTAAAGATAGATTCAAACAGTTTTTTGCAATGTATTTGCAAAAGCATGTTCTATAAACTGTTTGTAACAGAATTTTGATATTAGTTCCTATGTTTGTAAAATAAACAATTAAAATTTAATAACAATTTTCTGATTTTCTTTCTTGCAAACAAACGGACGTATTTTTAAAATGAAATCAATTAACAAAATACTGTTACGAAGAAAGGTTTTCTAATAGTCTAAAGAATGTGTGTTCTAAATTTCATGCATATATCTTTAATAGTTCAGAAATTATATCTATTTTTGTCTGGTAATGTAGCAAAAAAATAAAGTTACAGGAAACCGATAAAAGCGGGCGTGTGATTTAAAAATCCATAGCGCAGGAAGTTTAAAAATGACGTCTCAACATCCGATAAGGGCACAAATACCCACACATATCAAAGGGTATTTTAAAGAAAAAAAAATTTTTCGAAAATTTAATTTACCGGAAACAACAATAAAAGTGGGCGAGTGATTTAAAAATCCATAACGTAGGAAGTTTAAAAATGGCGACTCAACATCCGATAAGGGCACAAATATCCACAAAATGTTATACTATGCATTCCACACATATCACAGAGTATTTTAATGATTTTTTTAATTTACTCATTTTTCACCAAAAAATACCATCCTCTCCCCTTAAAGAGTGTATTTCTTGACTTTAAAATAATAAACATTTTATCTATTCAATAAATTAGGCAGGTTTTCTTCATAGTATAGTGCAAAAGTCAAGTTCATATATTTATAAACAACACAGGAAGATATACATAGGCCTACATGCAGTGTGTGGTGTGTGTGTGTGTGTCTATATATATATATATATATATATATATATATATATATATATATATATATATATACATATATACACTTATTCTTTCAAATGAACTGAAGTCACTTCAGTGAGTGAAAATCACCTCAGTTTACAGTATTTCGACAAATTTAATTACAGACAAAAGGTGATTGTTTCTAGCATAAAATCCAATTATGATTCTCGCAATGAAACTTCATATTTGTGACTGTAAAGAAAAATAAATTACCTCTAAATGAATTGCAATATAACTAATTTATTTTTTTAAGCATTCGACTGAATATTTATTAAACATGCAATTTATGTTATTAGCATAATATCAATAACAGTACCTACTGCAACTGTGTATTATCTATGAATGTGTCGTCAAAGATTCATTATTCATACAACAAATAAAAATAAAATATTTAAGTAGGCGTATATACACATAATAAAATAATTTTAAAAGTAAATCCCTTACGTATTGTTGCTAATACATTTGAAGGGTAAGGGGGGAAAACAGGTAAACCTATTTTTTTTTCGAAATGGAGTTAGTGATGGAATTCGATCCATGATGAAAAGGGCTTCTATTAGAAATATTATGAAATGGGAAAAGAAACAGAGTCAAGAGTTATTTGCTTCGAAAATTTTTATGTACTGAAAAAAAAAAAAAACACGTAAGTCAAGCGAAAAAGTAAAAGAACCAGTTAAGGCAGCCGACTTACTGCTATCATTAGACCGCACGAAATAATTTGTAGTAGTTCTACTCTGGTTTGCTTTGGTTTATCAATCACGAAGCCCAGTTCGTCTTTAGACTTTTTTGAAAATGTTTTTTATTTCTTTGGTTACAATATGTTTTTCTTCCTTCTAAATTCGTCATTTTTTTCAGTGGCAGCTTGCACGAGTATGCTAAGTGAAGCAGTCACTCCACAAATCTAATCCACCCATGTAAATGAAAAGGCCAAAATGATAAGGTGATGATATCTTTATGTCGCGCACTACTTTTTGAAGCTTCTACTGGACTGGAAACGACTGATCATAACCTGCCCTCATTCCGTTTCTGCGCTTGTGCGGCAGGTGACGAGCAAGTATGACAGATTGACAGAACAAAAATCTCGAGAGATTTCCTATCGATTGCGCTTTACCTTAAAAAATTGTAATGAAAAATTTTTCACATTATACATCGTTATTTATGTATACATTTTGGCCGGACATTCTATATAGGGTGTTTAAAAAATAGAAGTCATAATTCCAGGTATGTATTCCCCATATGTAGACAATACAAAAAGTTAACTACAACATGTGTCCGGAAATGCTTGGTTTCCGAGATATGGTCTTCAAAACAGTGATATTCACCGGAACGTTTTTCTCTCCGCACGTAGGTGCCGTGACTGAAGATATTAACAGAGGACACTTTGACAGTTAATTCTGAGGCGAAGGGTACATTGAGTGTTGTGTTTGGCTTGTACTATGGGACATGTACTCAAATCTGGAGCTGGCAGAAGTGCACTTCATGTACGGTAAGCCTCGTCGTTTGTACCAGGAGAGGTACCCTGATCGATGGATAAGTAGAGGTGGCTCAATTGCTTGGCCTCCACGCTCACCTGATTTGAAACCCTATCGATTTATACTTGTGGAGTCATTTAAAATTACTGGTGTATTCGTCTCCGGTGCCTGACATGGAATCCCTTTGGAATCGAATTGTGGCAGGTTGTGAGAAAATACGCAATACTCCTGGAATTTGGGATCGTGTTCACAGAGCCATGATGTGAGGCCTGTATTCGAGCAGGAGGTGGGCATTTTGAACATCAGCTGTAAAGGCAACGACCTGCGGGAAGAAAAATTTTCCGGAGAATATCACTGTTTTGAAGGCCATAACTCGGAAACCAAGCATTTCCGGACACATGTTGTAATTAACTTTTTGTATTGTCTACATATGGGGAATACATACCTGAAATTATGTCCTCTATTTTTTAAACACCCTGTATACTAAGAGTTGATCATAAAACAATTAAATTAATAATTATTTTATTATAACTAGCCTATAACTATGATAAAATCTCCGTAAGAAGTTCTGTTAGTTGACATAGTCTGGTTCTTGTCTCTTTCAGATGACTTGCCTGATTTTTCTCCCAAGACAATTGATAGTTTCAATGGTTTATCGGCTTTCCTTCGAGTTGATGAAATCCCGGACTTCAGATTTATTTTATGTACTACATTTGAAACTTCATTTATTCAATGCATATGTTTTTTCACTGTTAATTTAATTGTTAAGTAAGGTTTTGAAACTGTAATTACGTTTTTCTCGATTCTGAAGAAAATTGACTTACGTACCTGTTTTTTTCCCCTTACCCTTCATTTATATCAGCTGAATCTGACGATTTTTGAGACCTAAATCTGAAGATGAAATATGTTTACTTCTTCAAATATTTATTTTTATAACGTGTGAATGTGTTTTAACGTTGAATATTTTGTAAATTCAAGAACTATTTACACGTTTTTCTTTTCGTTTGAAAAAAATTATGCATAACTAGAAATAAAGGATAAATTCGTAATTTCATGCAAGTATGAAATAATGTTATGTTACAGACTATTAGATATTATTTTAACAAATCTTCTGTGTCTGACTACTGAGAATAATATGCATTTACATAATGTATTATTCATCAACTACTTTTGCTGTATTTTTCCTACTATCTAAATAAGACAATTATATATTAAAGCAAAGCGATTCTAAACTGTTGCAGTAATAACATTTTTGATTATGAGAATACTCGTATGAAATGTGCATACGCCTATAATACGTCACGTGACAATAAAACACACATCACAGATACAACTATTACTCGAGAACTTACATGACAAAACAGATTTCTAACCAGAACACAAGCTTTTATACATCCTTCTCCTGTCGGTTGGATTTGAAGTCTTGTAATTAATTATTACATTTCCTCTTTGACCTGTCCCCATACACAGACATGTTAACAGACAGCGACATGTTAATATTCTTTGATCTCTCTGTTCAACTGACTGACAGAACACATGACAATCAAAGACAGCCTTATTTTCAATGGTATAAAAATATAACAAACGTACAAGACTTCAAATTTGACGATCATCATAATAATTGATTCTCATGAAAAAACAAAATGTGTCCACAAGAGAACTAAAATCAGGATATGGTTATGAATTTTTACATGAGATTTACAACAACACTGTGTCAAATTAATTCTCTGTGATATGTTTCGTATCTTTTTCTGTTTACCAAATTGTAGTCATTAATATCAACGGAGCAGATAGAAATCAACACATTTATGTCATTTACGTACAGGGACATCATTTTATTTTTACTAACATTTCTAATATTAACCTGGCTATAATTTTGGATTAACGGTTGAGAACCGGAAACACCGTTTGCTATACCCTTCCACGACTGGAGTTCGATAATACTGGCGTAAAATACAAACATATCATTTTACTAGGTATAGGAGGGAACAAAAGTATTTCATCCATTTACGTAAACTAGGAAATATCGCGATTTTGAGTTTGATAATTTTCATTAGGTTTCTGTTTAATAAAAATACAGTTCTGTATTAACAATGAGTGTTTTTACTCACGAACTGAGCTGTCCATGCGAACGTATTCATTATGCAGTGTATATTATACTGTCTACAGCACATTAGCGTACAATATAGAGAAAGAAGTTAAATTGAAAAATAATCATAATATGGATATTTAAACACATTTTTGAAAATGGTGGCGGTTCATTTCGATACAGGCCTCAGTTCTTTTGTGCATATTATCGCACTATAGATTATTGTACCTAATTCCAATTTCGTCCTTCGTACTAGTAACTCACGTTGAAATAATTCTGCACCTACTCTATAAAAGAGTACCTTACGTACTGTAAATTCAATCTTCACTTCTGCTCGACCCGCACAGATAAAATTACTCAGACATGCTATCTACTGTCCGCCTAAGTGGTTTTATCGCAGTTAATAGAAAGGGGGGAAATCACGTGACAATTAATTACTTAACGAGGCCCTTTTATTTAAGTTACTTTAAACAGTTGTCTAATATTACGTAGACGTCCAATTCCTAAAGAAATTAATGTTTTCAAAAAAGAGCTAAGACAGTCCAGCCACTAGGCTTTGCAGAGGGGCGAGAAGAAGCGGGTGGAGGAAACCGGGATGCAACGAAGGCAAACGAACGACAGTACCTGTGCGAAAATATGATTCAATATTGAAAGCTCTTTCGTCACTTGAAAACGCGAACATATTTCCGGAACATAGTATACTCACTAACTCAGTACTGTTTACTATGACCGTAAGGCGACTTTGATTGCATTCGCGGCCTTGGTTCTGTGTAAAGGACGGTTGGAAGTTTACTAGTAGAGGGGGGAGGGAGTGAAGTACATTAAAAACTCAGGTACAACAAAAATTGAAGTAAAAATAAAATGATGTCCTGTACATTTCATTCGTTTATCTACTTTCATGTTAAGGTAGAAATTATACAGTGAGAAAATCCATCAACAATTTTTAAACTTATACAGGGTGTAACAGAATAACTATTCCTAATTTCATTAATGTGACAGAGAGCATGAAACTAAACATTTTTATTAATAAAGTAATGTCAGGAAATGCTTAGTTTTCAAGTGATAGTCGTATGAAGGAAAAAAAATTAAACTCAACTCAGCTTTATTTACTTTCACAGTAATTTTTTTATCTAATACCAAACATTAAGACAGTTATATTAAAAAACTATAGGAACTGTTCAAAATTGCGAGCGGTACTGTTGACACAAAGTATAACGTCCTATAATTGAACGACGAATCCTTCGAAATATTTGTGGTCAATTACGAAGAAAGACAAGAACAAGAATATTCTAGCAACTAATTCTTCTGATATGTCGATGAGTGTTTCATAAACAATTGATTTAATATGACCCCAAACACAGCAATCAACTGGAGTCATATCTGGGGAACGTGTCGGCCAATCAACTGGACCTGCTCTTCCTATCCAACGATTCGGAAAAATGCACATTTAAATAATTTCGACAATAACAGAAACGTGCGGGTGCACCGTCGTGTTGAAAGATCATGTTTCTCCGAATATTAATATGGAATATGGCGCTGAGGGCGTTTCTCCTCATAGATTCGCTTTGCCAAATTAGCGTTGCTGTAAGTCGCTCCAAATTCCTTATGCATGTCTGAAAGTTCAATATTTGTATACCGATGCATTTTTATACCATGAAATTAAATTTACAGATCTCACAGACGATATTTTGTAATTATAACAACAAACTAACTTCAATATTATTATTTCCATGGTAACAAGAACAAATGAAACATAAATACAGCCATAATGTGAGTGATGATGAGTTTTGTATTTTATACTAAGCATTTCCGGACACTACTCTATTAAGAAAAAATGTTTATTTTCATGTTCTCTGTCGCTTCAGAAAACTAGAAATAGTTATTCTGTTACATCCCGTATAACTTACACTTATTTCTAACATGAAACGCTGGTTAGTCTTGAATGACATTTTTATATACTGTAAAGGATTCCAGGTTGAGAAAAAAAGCATTCAGCAAATGGGGCTATTCCATCAAATGACCAGTTGCTATAGAAACGTCTATCTACCACATAGCTTCTACAGTATAGTCACAGTCTAGTGTATACAGTCACGAAGCTCAATACGTAGTTAATATGCATCCATAGATAGTTGCTAACCACTAGAATCGCTAATATCGCCTCATTACAGACAATGCGAAATAGTACTGACACAGCCTATTGTTCCTAGCATCCTCACAATTTAAGCTTCGTGACTGTATATACTAGAGGCCAGGGTTGGGCAGAATTATGCACTCTGTGTTTGCACGGTGTACTACGAGAGAAGTGTGCTTCTAGAGTGCACGAAAACCGGTTTATTCAAGTTGTGATACGTACTGTATGTTTCAAAAGAAAATGTTATTCTACCAAACTAAATAAGAACACAAAGTAATGAAACACTTTTTTAAACAGAAAACAAAACACGTCTGTTGCACATTAATTCATATTACTCAATTTCTCAAGATTTGGAGAAACTGTATTAGCACAAGCTATGCGAAGAACTGCCGTTAAAAGCCCATCATTTCTTGTTTGAGATTTGTTTATTTTCGTAATAGAAAATAACTGTTCACATCTATAAGTGGAACCAAATAAACACAAAACTTTCCCACACAGCTTATGCAGATTGGGAAAGCGTCTTCTTGGGAATCCGTCATAAAACTGTATAAGACTCGACCTTGAATCATATTTCGCTCGCATCTCTCGATCACATCGCAGGTCAATAAATTCACACTATAATGAAGGGGGGACGTTATCAATAATCAGTTGGAATCAGAACATGTAGCAGAAATACGCAAATCCATTTCCAGGCAATCTAAATCGTGGAACCTTGATGTAAATTCCTCTAATAGACCGGATAGAATACATGCGTACATTTCGAAATTTTCATTGTTCAAAATTCTATGCGCTTAGATAAGGACGGGAAATGATATATTTCGCCCTTTTGCATTTGACGTATCCATAACAGCAATTTCTCCTTGAAAGCTGCAATTCTATCTGAAAATTGTGTATTAAGAATTTCTTTTCCCTGAAGTCCTAAATGTAGCTCATTTAAAAGCTGTAAGATCTGTTACAGCTGCTGGCACACTACAGCGCTCGCTCTTGCAATTCCCCGTGCGCACGGAGGGCAAATGCACTCCAACGCCCATCGCTGTACTAGACTGTGGTATAGTAGGCAAAGTCCATGAAACCAGTACTTTTTTCTTAACCTGGAATCCTCTATAGCAATTGAGGAGCTTTTTGCAAAAGTCGATAGATGCAGAAATTTTCGAAAGTGAGTTACATATGGATATCGTATGTTTTCTACCTCTGGAATCGATCTATGAAATCAGATTTACCAAAACTTGATTCATACCGTATGTAGAGACTACCAAACCTTCCAGGTTTTTTTCAAAACTCGATAGATCCTGTCACTTAGTGTAATTTCTGTAAAATCTTGATTTCTGCATCTATCGACTTTTGCAAAAACGCTCCTCAATTCTGTACTTTTTTGCGAAGGTCTTTAATGGAATATTACTGACAAAATTGTATTATCAATTGTTAATATATCACTCAGCTTCCTATAAAATTGAGTACCGGGTCTTTCCCGGGGGTAAAAGGCGGTCAGAGCGTGGTGCCGACCACACCACCTCATTCTAGTGCCGAGGTCATGGAAAGCATGGGGCTCTACCTCCATGCCCCCCAAGTGCCTTCATGGCATGTTGCGGGGATACCTTTTAC